>NW_019154217.1:0-58969 GCF_002288905.1 Enhydra lutris kenyoni | reverse complement strand
GTGGTCCTCATCATATGCCTCATCGTGGCAAGAAATTGTGTGTCTTTTCTGCGTAACTTGCTTTTAGCCTAAAGATGTCAGAAGACAGGAAAATAACTAAGGACCAGGGTGAGGAGATCTGTGACTCTGGCATCAACAAGGGATTGGTCTGTTCAAATTGTGCAATTCAAGCATCTCATGTCTGGTCTAATGGCCTCTGTCAACTAGAGAAAAGGTTGACATTGATCATAATTTCCCAAGAAGGCTATTGGGGAGAATTTTTAATAATCCCAGAGGTTTGGACTGTAATAGACTATAAAATACAGCTAATCGTCACTTAATCTCATTGACTATGAACACTGGAAAGAGCATTAAATGTTATCACATGAACAACCAGAGAAGCAAAGTGCCACAGTGCCACTTTCAGGAATGATTCTTTTTTAAGTATCCGTTTTTACTTTAGCCAAGGTATTTCTGCTCGCTACAGAGACAACCCACACCCAAGCAGTGGATCCAGTACCAAGCGGCAGGCAGCCTGGGCCGGCAGCGGAGAGCCAATGGGACGTAGCTCTCCCCAAACTCTGCTCTTGGTGATGTCAACTTGGCAGCTTAAAATTGTAATGATGGGAGCATTAACACCATGGAAATCAGCAAATATTACAGATTTGTCCCTGACCCCCTCCCCTCTCCAGAGCCTCTTGTTAAGTAGGTACCAGCACATCACAGGGTGAAGAATACCTTACTCATTAGAGGCCAAACACAGCAAAGGCCAAACGCAATCACACCTTTGCTTACATTTCAGCAAGTTCTCTCCTAACTCCTGCTGATCAGGGGTGCCCTACATGTGGAACTTTCTGCACAGAACAAGAATATTTACTTTATTTAATAAATATTCACTGAATACGGATCATTGCAGTTAGCTGGGGGCAAGGATATGAGAATATGTGACCAGTAAAGACAGGATCCCTCCTGTCCTGAGCAGAGTCCACTGAACTGAGGGTACCCGAGGAAGGAAAACCGGGGTTTGATGGACAACTGTCCAAGGGGTCAGAAATATTTATTAGACCTGTGCAGAAGAAAGGCTGCCCTTGAAACAGAAAATCAGGGACCTTTATAAAACCATCTTTCAGGAAGCCCAGTCTGACTTGAAATCTGATTCCAACTGCTGCTTTAATATGATTCCCAATGTTTTCAGTCGCTAAAAACTTAAACACCCTGATATACTGAGGCTATTCCTAGAAGCCTCACTGCCACAAACCCACCTTTTTAAGTTTCTTTATTGTCACCTGTAGATCCCCTACTTCTGTTTCATACTGACGTCTGAGGTCACTGAGGGCTTCTTCAGCCTTACGTTTTTCCTTTAAAAAAAAGAAAAAAAGATTTTACTGATTTAAATAGGTTTTTCAAAACCCCACTGAGCGAGAAACGTATTGTGTCAAACTAAGGCTGATCCCAAGTCTCCCACACAGGGAGGGCAAGAAGGGATGGCGGAAGTAAACCAAATGACTCTCAAGGTACAGCTCTTTTGGAACTGAAACCTGTGCAAGTGAAAGCCGACATGCACACATCACCTGGAGAGACGCCCTTAAGACTATTACTCATGTTGTGACAGGAGGCCAGGGAGCATCTATTAACTAATTTAATTAATTACTGCTGTTGTTAATTAAAAGATACAGCAAGAGCCAAGGGCCCAAGTGCTTGCCTGTACCCTATCATGGCATCAGGGCCCAGGAAGGTCCAGTGGGTATATCCTTCTTCCAAGAGCTTACACCTTACTTGAATTCAAATCACATCACCTGCAAATTTCTATGCTAAGTGCTTCTGCATGGGCTGTCTTCTCAGATGTATCCTGCCTGGATCAGAGAATGCCAAGGGGCACACCAGGAGGTCAAGGGCTGCAGCTCCCAGGAGCCCAGACATCTTCAAATTTCCCTTTCCTCTTCACAAAGCATGGAACTATGTTCTAAATTATGTTTAGAACTCAAATAAATTTTTATGTTAATAGCCAGTGAAACTGAGTGTTCAGAAATGCACTGATAGCCTCCTATATGCCAACAGTCCCAAGCACAGAGGGACAGAGCAGGAGCAATGAAGACCAACAGGCATCCTGGTGGGAGAAGACAGGAAGCAATGATGATCTTAGGAAGCAATACAAGAAGAAGCTAACAGTGAGATGTGACAGGAAGTGAGTTGGGAGGTAAGGTAAGGCCTCTCTGCAAGGGAGACATGACCCCATGTCTCAACACCTGCTGGAGTTACACAGTCTTACATCCCACTTACTGGCTGTCTAGCTGAGAAAACTTACTTGAAGCCTCCATTTCCTTACTGGATTAATGCGAGGATTATATTAAATTATCCAAGTAAATTAAATAATCCATATAAATTAAATAATCCATGTAAATGAAATATTCTATGCTTAGGAGGAAATGTCTGGAGAAGATCAACATCTTCACCCATGGTAACCTTGTTTTAAGCGAGTCTCTTGAGTTTATTCAGCTTTACAGGTGAGGAAGCAAGTGCTGCCCCCTCACAGGAGGATGAAGACATGAAACCTCCCAATGAGCATCTACCTCGGACAGCCTTCCTGGCATCTTGGCAAGTCTTCTCGCTAAAACCAGCGCCATGATGCTAAACATAACAACGTTTATGGTGTAAAAATATTTGGTTCAGAGCTTAATAAAGGAAATCACCACTATGTAGCTCTTTCCATTCCCAACCTGTCTGTCACAGGCAGATGCCAAGAGATCGGATGGGGGGTCGTTATAGTAACTTAGGTAGAAATGGTGGTGCTTCAGACCAACTCATCACAAACTTCCAGGAAACTGAAAGGGAGGGAAGCCTTCCCAACTCATTCTGTAAGACCAGCACTGGCCTGAAACAAAAATCAAACACATTAAGAGAAACCCACAAGCCAATATCTTTTATGAATATGGATGCAAAAATAATAAATAAAATTTAGCAAAATGAATTAACCAAGATATAAAAATGAAAATACATCATAACTAAGTGGGGTTTATCCCCAGACTGCAAGTGTGTTTTAATACTTGAAAATCAATGTAATTACCACATTGATGGTCGAAAAAAGAGAAAAGCCATGATCATTTCTATAGTTAGAGAAAAAGCATTTGATGAAATCCAACATTCCATTCCTAATTAGAACAACAACTCTTAGCCAACCAGGAACACGCTCAAAATTCAATAAAGGGCATCTATGAACAACATGCCACCAACATCATACTTCTTGTTAAGAGAGAGATTGTAGATAAGGATGTCTGCTCTCACTTCCCTTGTTCTAACCAGTGCAATAAGGAGAGAAAAATGAAGTGATCATTCACGTCAGAAAGAGAGACATAAAGCTGTCTTTATTCATAGATTACATACCATTTACCTAGAAAGTCTGATGGAATCTACCCAAAAAGCTGAGTGTGAGCAATGTAAACAAATATGATAGGGTATAAGATCTGTATGTAAAAATCAAGTGTATTTCTATGTATTCACAATGGGAAAGCAGAAATTGAAATTTTTAACAACATTGTTTAGAGTAGCATTAAAATATCAAATACTTAGGAATGAATCTGAGGAAAGACTTACAAGATCTGAAGGCTGTACACTACAAAACAATGCAAAGAAAATTTAATGAAGACATAAATAAATGGAGAAAACAACCAGTTTATGGATCAAATTACTCATTATTGTTAAGATGCCAATTCTCCCCATATTGATCTATAAATGTAATGAAATCAAATCAACCCCCAGAAGGTTTGGGTTTTGTTTTTTTGTTTTTAAGAAACTGACAAGCTGATACTATGGAAATTAAGGGATATAAAATAGCCAAGACAACTTTGAAAAAGAACAAAGTTGAAGAACTAATATTACTTGATTTCGAGACTTATTATAAAGCAATAGTCACCCAAGCAATGTAATACTGGCATAAAGCAATCAATGGAACACACCAGAGAGCCCAGAAATAAAACCACACAAAAACAGTAAACCAACGTGGGACAAAGTGCAAAGGCAATTCAATGGAGAACAAACAGTCTCCAACAAATGGTGCTGGAACAACTGGATATCCACCTGCAAAAAAATATGAATTTTGACCCATATCTTGCAAAATTGATCCTAAATGTAAAATCTACAACAAACAAAACCTACAGAAGAAAACAGCAGAATAATCTTTGTGACCTTGTGTTAGGCAAAGATTTCTTAGACGCCAAAAGCATGATCCATTAAAGAGAAATTGACAAATCGGACTTCATCAAAATGAAAAATTTCTACTCTTCAAAATACACTGTTAGGAGAATGAAACGACATGTCACCATGTGGGAGAGAATTTTAAAATCAGAATATATAAAGAGCTCTCAAAACTCCGTAACAGGGGTGCGTGGGTGGTGCAGTCAGTTAAGTGTCTGACTCTTGGTTTTGGGTCAGATCGGATCTCGAGGTCCTGGAGTCGGACTCTGTGCAGAGTCGATTTGAGATTCTCTCTCCCTCTGCCCCTCTTGCTCGTGCTCTCTCTCTCTAATAAATAAATCAGTCTAAAAGAAAACTGTATTAAAAAAATAATAAAACCCTGCATAATAAGAAAACCACCTAATTTTCAAAGTGAACAAAAGATTTTAACAGACATTTCATGGATGAAGATACACAGTGGTTGCCTGGCAAGGAGGGCAGAGGAGGGAGGAAGGGAAGCATGACAAAGGGGCCTGAGGAAACTTAGATGGTAGGCGGATACACCCATTATCTTGACTGTTGGTGGTGGATTCCTGAAGTATGGATACACCCAGTGTTATCGTGTTCTGTACTGTAAATATGCAGCTCTTTGTGTGTCAGTTCTACTTCAAGAAAGCCATTACAGTCTAAAATACTTACCTGGAGCAATGGACTAACACTGTAGGGGCAAAAAGAGTCAAGGTCAGGAAGAGGTGAATATGGCCAGAGGACTACAAGGGAGCAACAAGGAGACGGGGAGACTGTCTCTAAGCTTGGCTGAGTTTGGGAAAATGGAAAGGAGAGGCAACGTAAGCAGATGGAGAGAAGGAAGAGTGATGATCACGCCGGACCAGAGCTGTGCGATGCAGAACCACAGGGAGCCGAGCTGAGCCAAACATGAAGTTACAGGGTGTGGGGGCCCTGGTAAGGGCTCCAACACCAACCACAAGTCTGCTGGTTAAGAAGCAGTGAGACTGATGGCAGAAGAGCATGTGTGCTTGTAAGTGTTCGATGAAGGAATGAGCACACAGATTAGCTGCACGGAGAGGGAAAAAAGGCAGAAAAAAATATATGATTTTCCTGTTTCTAGACTACAACAAATGGAGTGCTAACAGAAGAATGGGGTCTCCACTGCACTAAAGTGGGCCCACGGACTCTGAGCCACTGACTCTGCTGAACATGACATCCCAACAGTTACTCAACTTGCCAGTAAGAGATAAGACAACAAAGAGACCCAAAGTCATATATGGGGTACAGCAGACCAAGGCAAAGAATCTGGAAGGACACAAAGTACGAAGAGCCACGGAAAAGAGCAGGCCGGCCACAGCCAGGATGCAGTCAGCACGCCTCAGGCCCGGTGCTAGGCACTCACACGTACATCATCAGGCTGGGCCTCCGTGAAGCAGGCTGGTGCATTACCCCATTCTAAAAATGGCACCACCAAGGTCAGATGTCTGGTTATTTTCCCAGGGCCACCTGCCTGGGCAAAGGCAGAGCCAGGAAGCACATTAAGGCCAATCAGATGCCAATACTTAGGCCCTTCTCACTCCATCCTGCTGCCTCTTGGAGGTAACAGGACAAATGAATAGAGAATGTTCAACCCAGTATTAGCCTTACAGGTAAGTCTATTTTCCATTTCCAGGAAACATGCATCACCCAGCTGTAGTTTATATGGAAAAAAGACAAACATTGTTTCTATGGAAATCAGTGATGGTAAGCAAGTTTCAACTGTAGAGTTCAGTCAGTGATGAATAAAAGTACTTTTTATTATAAAACACAGAAGTTCGCAGAGAGAATTTTAATTTTCCTGCAATCTAGATTTAAAGTTGGCAGTGGGCATGGTCAGGGAGACTGTGGCATAAAAGCTGAGCCACCCTTCTCTACCCCAGGGGGGCTCTGCCCTCTTCCTCGGGCCTCCACTCTCACAGCACCTCCACAGAGAGGCCCCTGACCCGCCGACCTCTTCTCCCCATCGTTGCTGACCACACTTGCTCTTTACTCGTAGCTACTGAAATTATCTACATTATATGATTATTTATTATCTCTCTCTCCCCTCGCTCTCCCCCCAAAACCACTACCAAAAATAGCCCTCATGGAAAAAACCCTGCCCAGTGCCCGGTCTGTAAAAGGCGATCCATCAGAATTCGTGGAAAGAAAGGGCCAATCCCACAAACTCACATCTTTACGCGTCTTGTGTTCTGCTGCCTGAATCCTCTGATCCATTTCCTCTTCCAACTCACTCAGCTGCATGGCTGCCTTGTCCTGGGCTCTGAAATTCAAGAGGGTGCACACCTTTTCACTGCAACATGCAGAGACCACTTCAGCCTCCTCTATTTCAACCCCTATGTTATAGATGAGGAGAAACACACTATTTTAAAGAATATGCCCTGTTCTTCCACATCATAAAACAGGATTGGCACTTTGACCACTTGGGTGTAAAATAACATTAAAACTAGATATTTAGTAAACGGTATAAATTAGACAAAATAGTGTTAACCTAGATAGTGGCAGAGAACAGCTAAAGATATCAAATCACTGGGAAGCTCTCGCTAAATTCTGAAAATCCTTTTTGCTCCCACGACTGAGTGACAATACTGGACCAGGAAAAAAAAAAAAAAAAAAAAAAGAACCCCACGGCAAACAGATATTTGGTTAGAATTCTGAAATTCTTTATAGAAAACACACAATGTTATATGCTACGGTGAGAAGGGGATAAAAGGAATCTCAACAATTATTTCTTTTTTTTTTTTTTTTTTAATTTATTTGACAGAGAGATCACAAGCAGGCAGAGAGGCAGGCAGAGAGAGAGGAGGAAGCAGGCTCCCCGAGAGAGCAGAGAGCCCGATGCGGGGCTCGATCCCAGGACCCTGAGATCATGACCTGAGCCGAAGGCAGTGGCTTAACCCACTGAGCCACCCAAGCGCCCCTCAACAATTATTTCTAATCAGCTTCCTAAAGTTCTAGAATAAAAATAGTCTTTACATTGTAGAAAAATTCTGTTTCCTTTACTAATCCCCAAATCACCTCTCTACAGATGAAGAGCACACTGATTTGTCAAAAAGTTAGAAATGGGAACATGTCATTGAAGAGAGTTGTGGCATAGTTTTCCTGAGCAACTGGCTACTATGGAGACATCTGTCACTCTACAATGGTCAAGGCTGCAGATTAAACCCTAAAAAAATGGATTTTTTAATTCTCTTTCTCTGATGTATGTCCGATTATCTAAGTTTCTCATTCATAAGTCTTGCCTATTAAACTAGATGACAAGAGCCGTCACGGGATTTAGAGGGTCAATGACATGACATTGATAAAAAGTAGACAACAGAACCTAACATGGGGCGCCTGGGTGGCTCAGTGGGTTAAAGCCTCTGCCTTCAGCTCAGGTCATGATCCCAGGGTCCTGGGATCGAGCCCCACATTGGGCTCTCTGCTCAGCGGGGAGCCTGCTTCCCTTCCTCTCTTTCTGTCTGCCTCTCTGCCTACTTGTGATCTCTGCCAAATAAATAAATAAAACCTTAAAAAATATTAAAAAAAAAAAAAAAGAACCTCACAGAAGATCTCCTGTCTTCCAGTTTGATGGCTCTGGGACACCATTTTTCCTGCTTTCCACTTGCTGGCTCCCTTGTTAACACGGTCTTTGCGTACATTACTTTAATTTCTATATAAAGTTCCAAGTGAGTCCTGAGGGGTGGGGAGAAGGCCCCAAAATAAAATTCTGAGTGACTTACTGCTATTTTCCCCTTGTGTCTTCTTCATTCTTACCTCATAGCCCGCCTGAAGAGATGTTAACCTCATTTGGAAAGTTAGCTATTTCTGGTTCGTTTATAAATACCTGCTATAGGACATCTAAGAACTACATATCTCCACAGAAAGTTTGTTTAGTTTGCTCAACTCTGGGACTATAAAACAGCCAAGTCCCACATCCCTCCTCCCCCTATTACCGTTTTTCCAACCACTCCTTCTCGATATCCAGGACTACTCCTGAATGTGTTCTTTCTGCCTTCCTCACTTCTGAGCAACATTTTTTTTTTTTTATAAGTCAGGTATAAGTTTATAATGACACTGTGTTTGCCCCAGCAATTCCTAGCTCATAGTGAAATGTCTGATGTGAATTCCTAGCTCATAGTGAAACGTCTGGTGTGATGAAGACTGTCCACTCTATCCTGGTCCTGGGCTCCCATCAGGACACTGCCCATCCTTCAGGTCCATGTGCAGAGTGAAAAGATAGAGACCTTCCCCCATCCACAACTCCAGGTGAGGGTGATGGTCCTCAGCTAAGAACCTAAGAAAACTTCACAGTCATCATGGAAGCACCTCAGTGAGGTCTCTGGTAGTTGGGACAGAGCCTGACTTTGGCTCCCATTCCAACAGCTGAGCAGCAGGAAGGAGACAAGCAGGAATACAGCTCAGCACAGCTAAGACATTCCCTCCGCAGAGGGACAGCAGCCTGGCTGGTGATGAGAACATGAAGAAGGACATTCTTTTTTCCCTTGTGGTTTTATATGATACTACCCTTAAAGGTCACATACAAATCCATGTGTGTGTGTGCACATGCTTGTTAATGGAAGTTTAACAGATATTCTTGGACACTCTAAAAACTCAATAAGTGGGTCTGTGAATCACCCCTAGTTTACAGAATTTGGAGTTCATAGGACCGCCCTACTCTCCTACTGAAAACCCCTAGAAGACAAATTTGAGAGAAAATTTCAGAGTCAGGAACTGAAATCTCGCATGACTCCAGAACTATAAAAAGTCCTATGTAGCATCAATGTTTGAAAACACTCCTATATTTTAATTCCCTTCACTTAAACTCCAAAAAGTTAACTAGATAGCTTGATCATCATGTTTCGGAAGGAAAGAATAAAAAGACCGAGGCATACCCTCTCCTGCTCCCTTGCAGGTGGGGTGCATCCTATCAAAGGGGCCTTTACAAGTTCTGGGCAGAAGCCAGCAGGACACACGTCACACTCAGAGACACTGGTGAAATGGCCACCACCAGAAGCCACTATGGGGCAGAACAGCCGGGAATTAAAACAAACAAAATGCTCTCTTTCCCACTGAAGCCAGAGGACTGCAGTCCTTCTGGGGAACAAAGAGGCTGACGTTTGGACTGTAACACATGTAATCCCTTCCTCTGCCCTGGGCTGCTGTTCAGACCAGTAAGATATCCTATGTAAACCAGCTACGGCTTACACAAGCCATAGGACAGTATGGGCTTACAGCTTTCTGTCTTCCAGTTCAGGTTGGGTGAGGAGGGCCAGAGACAGGAAGAATCCCACCACTGATCACCCACCATGTGGTCAGCCTGGGGCGTGGGGCACCACCCGGGACATCATCTCCTGGGCCTCCACACCCTGAGAATGTGGACGTTTACAGTCTCGTTCTGCAGATGCAGGAACCTGCCCAAAGTCACACACCGTCCCATGACCAGGCCAGGCTTCAAGGGCTGTCCTGTCTGCCTCTCCAGATGAGACATTTCCGGTAGGCTTCAAGAGGATGGATATACAGTAACAAAACTGTCAGAACTGTTCTGGATGGAATCATTGCTCTTGAAAAGTTTATAGGATAGGATCACAGTAACCTACTGATGGACTGCTGGCAGTCCTTACAGCGTCCTGCCCGACTCAGCCTTTGTGCTGGCCCAGCTTAGGAAGCTCCAGATGCCCGAGGTTCGGGAAGTCCACCCACATCAAAATGGGATCGTGCAATTCAGTCCACGGGCCTCCTGGACACAGAGCCAGTTAAAGGACCTCCCCATACCACTCAGAAAGGAAGGGCTTTGGGGCACCTGGGTGGATCAGTCAGTTAAGCTTCTAACTTTGCATTTTGATGCAGCTCATGATCTCAGGGTCATCAACTCGAGCCCTGTGTTGGACTCCACGTCCACATATGAGCCTGCTTAAGATTCTCTCTCCCTCTACCCCTCTGCCACACCCCCACTCACATTCTATCTCTCTCTCTATTAAAAAAAAAAAGAAGAAGAAGAGGGGTGCCTCGGTGGCTCACTTGGTTAAGCATCTGCCTTCAGCTCAGGTCAGGATCCCAAGGTCCTGGGGTTGAGCCCCATGTCAGGCTCCCTGCTCAGCGGGAAGCCTGCTTCTCCTTCTCCCACTCCTTCTTGTGTTCCCTCTCTTGCTGTTTCTCTCTGTCAAACAAGTAAATAAATCTTTAACAAAAAAGAAGAAGAAGACGAAGAAGAGGAAGAAAGACAGGAAGGAATTCAATACCTCTTCACTGCAATGGCCAGGTTTTCCATTTCTGTGCTCTGCAGTTTGATCTCACGGATAAAGTTCCTTATAACATGCTCGTATGACTGAATTAGTCTTGGCTCCACAAGGTTGATGTTTAGATACAAGGTACTAACTTGCTCTTTTCTGCCAAACAAAAACAAAAACAAAAAAAAAAATTAAAATTAAACAAAGTAAAAAATAAAAAGGCAAATTTTCAGAATACTTTCAAGAATGAGACACATAAGAACCAAAAAAATCAACAATAACAGAAGGACCAGAAAGGAAAGAAGAGCAGGCAGGCAGTGATGCTGTGGCACTACCCTCCGTACTATTTTTTTTTTTTTAAGAATTTATTTATTTATCTGACAGAGAGAGAGATCACAAGCAGGCAGAGAGGCAGACAGAGTGAGAGGGGGAAGCAGGCTCCTCGCTGAGCAAAGAGCCAGAGGCGGGGCTGGATCCCAGGACCCTGAGATCATGACCTGAGCTGAAGGCAGAGGCTTAACCCACTGAGCAACCCAGGCGCCCTCTCCGTACTTTTAAAATGGAACAGCAAGTTTATTATTTTCTAGATGTATTGAGGTATGACTGATAAAAACTGTACATATTAAGGTTTCTTGGTCATGATTTAGTGTTAGAAGACATAGACTGGTGAGGGAAGAGAAATGCATAGAGAGGGATTGACAGGAAGGGGCATTTTTTGTTATTACCGCAGGTAATTTTTTTTAAAGATTTTGTTTATTTATTTGACATACAGAGACACAGTGAGAGGGGGGAAAGGAGCAGGGGGGTGGGAGGGGGAGAAGCAGGCTTCCCCTTGAGCAGAGAGCCCGATGCAGTGCCCGATCCCAGGACCCTGGAATCACCACCTGAGCCGAAGGCAGACGCTTAACGACTGAGGCATCCTGCCCTTGCAGGTATTTTTTTTTTTTAACAGAAAGGTAAATAGGGGCATCTGACTGGCTCAGCTGGTACAGCATGTGACTCTTGGTCTCAAGATCATAAGTTCAAGCCCCACACTGGGCATGGAGCCCACTTGAATGAATGTATGAATGAATGAATAAATCAATAAGTAGAATAGAAACAGAACTTGAAAAAAAGAAAGGTAATAAGAAGTACAGGAAAAAAAGGTAACCGTTAAACTGATGAATAACATGTTCCACTAATCCCTGATAAGACATATTTCAGCCTTTATGATCATAAGAGTGAATGTACCTGTTATTTTATAGTCAGTAAAAAATTACTTCATATAAATTCACATGTATTTATATGTGACAATCCTAGCTGTCATTATTAACTTTTATTAAAAGACACATATTCCAGAGTCGTTTCAAAAGAAAAACTGGGCAGCTCAGCTGCTGGAGGACAAAGGAGTGAGTCAGTGGGGCTAGCAGTGCTCCTGATTCAAGTTCGGTGGCTGATACCCTAAGGGTACAGAGAGAAGAGTCTGTGAAGACACAGGAAGGTGGGCCATCAAAAAGCTAAGGAGACAGGCCTCATCAAGAACAAACCCCACAGGCACCTTGATCTGAGACGTCTAACCTCCAGAACCGTATGAAAATAAATTTCAGCTGTTTAAGCCACCAGTCTGGTATTTGTTACTAGAAACTCCCAGGCAACCACAGCAAATAACAAAAGGTCCAAGGTCCCAGAGTGACTTAGTGGCAGAGCTGGAATTCCACCCCCCGTCTGAAGCTGAAGACCACATGATTCGCCAGAACGTTATTCTGCTTCCCAATTGTGTTAAAGCATCTGAGCCGTGGCAGAAGAAATGGGATCCAAAATTAATTCACAGAACTACAAAACCCTGAAAAATGTGAGGTATATATTAACCTAGACGCTTTGTTAAGCATGGCCTCAAGGTGTGTCCGTGAGCTATAAACTCCCCCCAGGTTTACGCTTATAAATAAACTTCTCCATCTGTGCAGAGGCCAATTATGATCGAAAAGAACTGCTCAAGTGAAATATTATTAATAAAGCTGCAGGATTAAGTCACTTCATTTGATATAAGATGCAGGAAGCGGCCATCATCCTTCCCATCAGAGCTGAATACAAACATTAGTTGCAATAGTGAGCTGTATTTACTGGAGTAGTAAACAAAACAAAACAAAAATACTCTTGGACTGTCCCATGCAATTTCAATGCATAATAGGATCATTAACTTCTTGCCTTTTGTCAGTTACTGATCACCAGCAAGATACAAAACATAAAAACTTTCTCCTTAATAGGAACCTGCCTGTCAGAGATGGCTATTAAGATACTGTCACCTACTACAGACAAAGTTTGGTGTTGTAAGAAAGAGTTGCACTAAATTCTTCGAATCTGTTGCAAGGGATCATCTCTACATCACCATGTGGCCTCAGTTCTTTGTACCCCTACAGATAATTTCCTCTTATCTTTTGCACACTATTTTGCTTCTGATTTTGTTTTGATGACTTTTGATGTCAAATGTTCAGCTGACTCCAGCAACTTTCCAGAACTATATAGTTTGCATTTCAGGACATTAAACCTACTCTGATTACTTCCCTAAAAACAAAACAAAACAAAATAACAACAACAACAAAAAAACCCCAAAAAAGATACTGTCACCTAGAGTCCTTGCTTCTCAACTAATAGCACAACAAAATGTTCACAAGTACAGGTCACCAGATTTCAGGACTTTCTGCAAGTTTCAAAAATAAGAAAGAAACACAATAATTTATAAAACTTTAGCTGGTCTTGACATTATAGAGTTTCAGAAATGGTATTATGAAAAATATCTGCCAGCTATTTCAGCAGAAATATGTGATATGGTTACAGAAAATATGTGGTATGGTTAATAATTGTGCTATAGACTACATGAATACTCATCTATCCTGCTTCCTATTAGAGGGCACACTTCCCAGAACCCCAGGCAGGTAGAAGAGGGTCATGTGACTAGTTCTGGTAAATGGAACAGGAAGAGAAATGGTATGTTGGCCACTTCCACACTTGTTCCCTAAAATCTTTCATTAGATTCTGAGCTTCTATTCATTCATATTCTCCCTCTTTCTCTCTCTCTCAGCATCTCTCCCTCCATCCCCCTTCCCTCTCCTTCTCTACCTCCCTCCATCTCTCTTCCTCACCCCCACAGCTGAAGTGAAGAATTCCAATATGGCGAGGCCATGGGAGAAAATGTGATTGGCTTCCTGAATCACCACACTGAGCTTAACTGCTCTGCAGGGCTGTCTGACCACCTCAATCTGAATGACATACAAGAAAGAAATGTTTGTATTTTGTAAAGCCACAAGGACTTGGGACTTCTTTGTTACAGTCAGTTTGAACTTATAAGTTGGCATAATAGTTTCCTATTTTGTTTTGGGGGGTTTTTTATTATCCTCTTCCAGATTAAATTACTTCCTCATCTTTTTCCTTGATAGCTTCTTAACTACATAAAAGCTTCTATGACCAGGGTAAATCTTTAGCACCACCATCCACTCTCTCTCAGGGAACAAAAGGCTACTCAGAAGCATCCTATACTGAGGCAGACACTTATTAGGTCCCTTACATATGTAGTCCAGGCAGTGATCCAGAAGTTACATCACTAGTCACTAAATCCTCACGGCAACCCTACAAAGAAGTTATCACCAGCATCCTGTTTACCAAAGAGGAAACTGAGGCAGAGACAGCTAAGTACTATCCTGGTAGCAGAGTCAGGATTCCAACTCACCCCATCTGGCTCCAGAATCCAGCTTCCCAGGGAAGAAATAGCTCTTTGTGCTGAAACTAAATGCTGAAGTAGTCTTAAGGGGCTCCAAGGGCATGTCTCCACTTAAGAAAATTTAACATAACAAGATTTTTTAAAAATTGCTTTGGAGGAGGCTATGCATTATTGCTGCAAGGACCGTCCACATTACAAAGGGTCTCCTTTAAAGGATGATGGCATGATGAGGATTAAAATGAGGTAATCTTATAAAATTCGGTTTACCTAAAGCTATTTGGTTGGAAAACACTATTGTAGACAATAAGGCCCCCTCCCACCCTCCCCAGCCCCCATATATCTGTGTATTTCATTTGGTCTGTTTCCGTGAAACTAGAGAACCATGTGGATTATGCCAAGAGACAGCCAACAAAACACACTTGGCTATTCTGACATCTGATGGAGAAAACAAAACAAAAATTTTAAAAAACCACCTTACTGTAGCAAAAGATGATACCTGGTCCCTCTCTGTGAATTTAAAATGCTATGCCTTGCCCAAGCAGCTAAACACATGCGGGTCCTTCCGCTCAACAGACTTGGTGCCAAGACAATCTTTGTTCTGCTCCTAAGGCCTCCCCCGGTGTCCTTGCTCCCCACGTCAAAAGTTAAGCAAGCAGAGAATGCACAATGCCAAACACACAGCTCTGTTTCCTTCTGGCCTGACCCCAGGTGGCACATATGAGAACTGAGAATTGTGCCTTGTGGTGACAAGAACCAAAACACTTTTGATTCATTGAGTCTGGGGCCTCATTTCATGCAGTTACATTTGGTTACAAATACCACCCAGAGCGGCTTACAGGTGCATTTGACAAACACAAGGTAAAAATTAAGGGTCAAGCCATAGGTTTTAATTAATCAAGACAACACACATTCTCTACCCTTCTGTACCAAGAATGTCTCTAATACTAAAAATAATCTAATTTATGTCTGAAGGAAGAGAGTGAATGAAAAGCAGAGAAAGACATCAGAGAAAGACATCAGAGAAATACAGATCAGAGAAAAACACACCCTGAATTACCAATTAGATTTAGATGTTTAAAACCAATTAGATTTATGGGACGCCTGGGTGGCTCAGTTGGTTAAGCAGCTGCCTTCGGCTCAGGTCATGATCCCAGCATCCTGGGATCGAGTCCCACATCGGGCTCCTTGCTCATCAGGGAGCCTGCTTCTCCCTCTGCCTCTGCCTGCCATTCTGTCTGCCTGTGCTTGCTCTCTCTCCCTCTCTCTCTCTGACAAATAAATAAATAAAATCTTTAAAAAAAAAAAACAATTAGATTTAGATGTTTAAAACCTACACAGCCATCAGAAAAAAAGAAAGAAATCTTTCCATTTGCAACAACGTGGATGGGACTAGAGGGTATTGTGCTAAGCGAAATAAGTCAATCAGAGAAAGACAATTATCATATGATCTCACACCTATGTGGAATTTAAGAAACAAAACAGGGTCTTAGAGGAAGAAAAAATAAAAGACAAAACCAGAGAGGGAGAAAAACCATAAGAGACTCTTAATCATAGAAAACAAACTGAGGGTTGCTGGAGGGGAGGGGACGGAGGGCTAGGGTAACAGGGTGATGGACATTAAGGAGGACATGTGATGTAATGAGCACTGGGTGTTATATAAGACTGATGAATCACAGGCCTGTACCTCTGAAACAATAATACATTATGTGTTAATTAACTGCATTTAAATAAAAAAAATTAAATTAAAAAAACCTGACCCTTGCATCTCAATTGACAAATTACAAGATGATTTGTTAAAAAAAAAAAAAAAAAGGACAGTAAGACAGTGGGGGTGGGTAATTACTGATGAACATTTCACAACTTAGACTTTTACAATGGTCCGGGGAAAATAAGCATTTTAAGTCACAAATATTCCCACTGAGGCTGAAAAGGCTATTACATGAACTTGGAAGAAAAAGAGGTCCACTTAGGATGTGTACAAATTATAAAAGGGTGACATATTTTCACAGGATTGACACTTACTATACACAGATATATCTACATTGATATGTATACACCAGAGTAGTGTACTGAGAATTCCTGGACACCTCAGCTCTACAGACACCTCTGGGCAATAGTCAAGCACAGATAACGCGACTGCATACTAAGGAACATGGTGACCCAGTAAGATCATTAGGAAAACTGTCTTTTAGATCCCGAGTCTCACTGCATTAAGCATTAAAATAGGGGGCTAACATAGTCATTCAAGCATAAGTCAAGTAGATCTAAAACTCAAGACAGTTTTGTATGAACAAAAGCTAACAGTATAAAGCACCAATATCTGCATCATCCTACACCAGCGTCTGGCATAAGAAAACTGACATTATGACCCCACCATCTGAGTGCAGGATATTAAAACATCCATGCCACCTAAGGCATGGGTGCTAGATCCTGGAAGTAAAATGCTAAGAAACAGACTGGGTTCTTTTCCCCATTAGACCCACCATGAAGATTAAGTACAAGATATTCTGGCAGTATAGACAGGGGAATATGACCAGCACTTGGGGGATAGCCTGAGAGATGAGTAGTTGTCAATTAGGCAGCCAGTGGAAAAGGAGTGAGGGGGTGGTGGCCAATCCCAGGCACCAATAAGCACAAGCTGAAGGGGCAGGATGTGTGTGTGTGGAGGGGGGTGAGGCGCAGGTAAGGCAGCTGCTCCTGTAACCAGAAGAAGCTGGTGGGGCTGGACAGCCAGGAGCAGGGGAGGCAGCAACAGGATCAGACGTAGACGTGGGGTGAGAAGTCAGCAGGAGCCAGAAGGCACAGCAAAGACATACAAGGAGACAGTTATTGAGAGGGTGGGAGGCCACTGTTAGTGTTACATGGAAGCAATGACTTGATCAAGTCTGCATCTTAACTACTCCCATCTTTATAAACTTTTGGCTGAAGCAGAAAAATAAGCACAGGATTTTGCAACAAGTCTGTGGGGGATAAAACTAAATCTAAACCCAGTGTCATTGAATCCAGAAATGTACAACTTCAGAAGTTTTCATGAACTTCGACTTTTCTTTGTTACAGAATATGTAAAATTATAGCCAATTGAATCTGATCATACAAACAGATCACCTGAACAGAATAGAGAGTCCATAAAGAGACCCGCCTGAATACAGTCAACAGATATTTGACAAAGGAGCAAAGATAGTCTTTTCAACAAATGGTGCTAGAACAACTGGGCTTCCTCTTGAAAAAGAACAAATATAGACACAAACATTAAATCATTCACCAAAATGAAGTCAAAATGGATCATAGACCTAAATATAAAATGCAAAACTATAAAACTTCTAGAAGATAAGGAGAAAACCTAGATGACCATGGGTATGGTGACAACTTCTTAGATACAACATCAAAAGCATAATCCATGAGAAAAAGAATTGATAAGCTAGATTTCACTAAAATTAAAAACTGCTCTTTGAAAGACAATGGCAAGAAAATGAGAGGATAAGCCACAGACTGGAGGAAACATCTGTAAAAGACACAACTGTCATCTAAAATATACCCCCCCAAAATCCTTAAAACTCAACAATAACAAACAACCTGATTAAAAAAAATAGGTCAAATACCTTAATGGACACTTCAACAAAGAAGATATACAGATGACAAGCATATGAAAAAATGCTCCACATTATATGGCATCAGGGAAATGAAAATTACACAATGAGATAGCACCACATACCATTATAATGGCCAAATTCCAGAACATGACAACATCAAATGCTGGTGAGGAAGTGGAGCAACAGGAACTCTCATTCATTGCTGTCAGGAATGCAAAATGGTAGTCACTTGGGAGGACAGCATGACAATTTCTTAAGAGACCAAACTCACTCTTAACCACACAGTCCAGCAATCCAAAGTTTATCCAACTTCGGTGTTTATCCACAGGAGTTGAAAACATGTCAGCACAAAAACTTGCATATGAACAGGTACAGCCACTTTGGTCATAACTGCCCAAACTGAGCAGCAACCAAGATGTTCTTCAGTGGGGTGAGTGGGTAATCTATGGTACATCCAGATGAGGAAATATTAACACACTTGAAAAATGAGCTACCAAGCCATGAAAAGATATAGAGGAATTTTAAGTGCATATTACTATGCAAAAGAAACCAATCTGTAAAGATTACATACTACATAATTCCAACTCTATGACATTCTGGAAAATGCAAAACTTAGGGACAGTAAGAGATCAGTGGTTGCCAGGGATTGGAGGGGAGGGAATAGGATGAACAGATGAAACACAGAGGAATTTTAGGGCAATGAAAATACTCTGTAAGATAATATGATAATGGGTATGTATCACTGTACCTTTGCCTAAACCCATATAATGTACATGAGTGAACCCTAATGTAAAATAAGGAATTTGGTAAGTTATAATGTGTAAATGTAGGTTTATCAATTGTAACAAATATATCATTCTGATAAGGGTTTGCTGACGATGGGGGAGGCTGTGAAGGTGTGGGGGCACGGGGTATATGGGAAATCTCTGAACCTTCCTCTTAATTCTTCTACAAACCTAAAACTACTCTAAAAATAAATCTTTTTCTTCTTCTTTTTTTTAATCTGACAGTTTATTTCTCTTTTGGGGTAAGTAAAATGGGTAAATTCCTACTCAGGTGACACCAGCTGATCTTTCTAGATGCCCTGAACCAACCGTACTGTCATTTGTCAGTAAGTGGAAAGGCTTATCCTTTTACTCCCACACAAGTTAGATAAAAGTTACTGACTTCAAAACATACTTTTATTACATAGTACACATACTTTCAGAATAAACCCCAACTAACTGGAAAATAAATGCCAACAACTAAATCTAGCTCTGCCCCTAGAACAGGGCGGGAGTAGCTCTCTTTGTGAAGTTCATGTCTTTCCTTTCAGACACGGTGTGCTGTGTGTGCCTCTCTGCCCACCATCAGCCTGACGCCAGCCGCCTCTAACTGGAAGTGATTCTGGTCTGTGGTCTCACAAAAGCTCTCACTTGTCATTAACTCAGTCACAAAGCGATTACCTGACTCTCCCTTCTAGAGAAAATAATGGTCTCTTCAGCTTGGTTCCACCATCCCACAGAGAGACAAGCCAGTCCAGCAGCCCGGGCCTTCCTTGGCTCTGCTCTGCTGCTACTCAGAAGATGGTCCAGCCCAGGTGTTCAACCACCAGTGCCGCACCCAGGCCCCCTGCCCAAATACATCTCCCACAGGTAAAATTCTTTCGGGATTCCCAGGCCTTGAGACGTATTTTACTTCCCGAAGTACTTAGATGGGTAGCATTCCTGCCAAGATTTTAAAATGGAAACTCCCTGGGAGATGATTCAAAGTCTAGAAACGTTTCAAATTGCAAATTGCTTCCTATTTGAAATCACTGACATTTAGTTACTGGGAGTTTGCCAGTGGAGGGAGGAAGACAGAAACAGCAAGAGGGGTTTGTGCTAGAGGTTTGTTGGGGGCACACTGCGCACTGCTGAGGGCTGCTTCAGTCATGACTGAATAATGCCTGGGGGAAGTGTAATGACCTGGCTGGATCAAATGCTTCCTCCTCACATCCTGGCTTTGCGAACCAGGGCAAAACACTTAGCCTCCTGTGCTTCATTCAGTTTCCTCAGACATAAAGTGAGGAAAGTGATGGAAGCTTCCACATAACGTAATTCACCCAGACCGAAGCACACACAATCCAGGCACACTGTAGGGAACTGATAAATGTTGGCCATCATCACGATCTGTTAATGCTCTTGACTCCTCTGCCCTAATGAATTAGAAAGAAGTAGGTATTTATCTCCTTTGTATCTCTGGGCTGTGTTTTGGGGAAAGAGCCAAAAGGGAGAAAGCAGCATGGTGTGGAAACTTCATGGACAAATATGTTGTCTTTTGGGAGCCAGTGCAGGGAAAACTGAGAAATGAAAATTGGGTCATGGCTGAGGTCAGTCCTCGAAGCTCACAGTCCAAGGGTGTGATAGCATGATTTATGAGACATATACATTTGGTCATTCAGATGACCCAAAATGCATTTCTTAGACATATATGGTCTTCATCCACAATTCCTAGAAACTTTCAAAGCCATAAGGGTGAAACGGGACTCTTTTTATTAATTAAGGTGATTTTTAGACCACCCCCCCTCCCCAAAGAGGTGGATAGTTGCCAGGAGGACCAACAGTGTGATTAAAGGTCGAAACTTTCAGTCCCCTACTCCACACCCTGACCTTCAGGGAGGGGAGAGGGGCTGGAGGTTGAATCAGCCAATGGCCAACAACTTAGCTTATCATGACTACATAATAAACCCTCCATATAAAATCCAAGAGAATATCTTTTTGATCCTTTTGGGAGAGCTTCCATAGTTGGGAAACCAGAACACTTCATGTGCTGCTGAGCCAGGCCCCAGACTCCATGAGGACAGAAACTCCTCTGGTCAGGACCTCATTCTGTGTATCTTTTCATACGGCTTTTCATACGTAAGGTCCATACTCGGCCTTACCCTTTAATAAAGTGGTAAATGTAAGTAGATGTCCCCCTGAGTTCTGTGAGCCTCTTAGTTGGAACCTCCAGTCAGTCGGAAGCACACATAACAGCCTGAGGCTTGTGACTGGTGTCTGAACTGGGAGATGGGGCAGTGTTGTAGGACCTATGGAATCTGATGCTCTCTCCAAGTAGATAGAATTGAGCTAAATTCTTGAACACCTTGCTGGTGTCCAAGGACTGCTTTTTTTTTTGGGGGGGGGGGGGTCACACCCACCCATATTGGAATTGGGTCCAAGTAGTCCAAAAGAAGGGGTCAGTAAAAGTTTTCGGTAAAGCACCAGTCAGAAAATATTTACAATTTCTGTCGCAAATATTCAACATTGCCATTGTAGCATGAAAACAAACACAGACAACACACAAAATGAATAAGGTTAACTGTGCTCCAATCAAACATTATTTACACAAACAGGCCAAGGGCCCAAGGGGCCCTCCTTGGATCCCTGTTATAGTCTGTTAACATAAGGAAGGCCCTGAGCACAGTAACGAGGATGGAGCAGTGCAGGCCTAGCCTTCTATATACAGGGAAACAGGGCTTTGGTCACATCCTGCCCCTACGTGCACATCAATTTATATTTATATATGGACACCACACTGTCAGTGTGCTCTGCATGTGTACACACACGTGAGAATATGTACCTCTTTACTTAAGATTACTGACAATGCACATTCATTCTCCCGGTATTTCTCTTCTATCAGTTTACCTGGAGTCAAGTTAAATGTAGGCACAATCTAGTAATGTTAGTGCAAGTTGGTATATTTACACAGAAAATTTCTGGTTTTGTAAGAAATATAGGAGTTGGGAAGAAAAGAGTGCCACATCAGTTCCTGTACAAAATTTTTCTTTAGATGACATCTGTCTCCTTCCTGGGTTTACCCAGGACAATCTCATGCGGTTGTCCTGTATTTTGTCCACTTTGACTAAAAGAAAGGAAAATTCTGGATAAATGCTCATGAAAAATCTACATTTAGAGTAGGTAACTGTTAACTGTTATTGAACTCCGTACTAATTATGCATTAAAGTTATTAACAGCTGCATTACAATAAGCCAAGGGAAGCTGGTAGATTTGCACCTTTTACCTCTAGCTTTTACCCAGGAGCGTGTGACACACCCTTGCGGTGGCGAAACTTCTTATGAACACGTGGCTAAATGGGAAGACAACCAGTGATAAACCCATCTCTCCTTTCCTGACCCTTTTCAGATATAGCATAACAAGGCTTTTCCTTTCAGGAGCCAGGAATAGAATACTCACTGATAAAACAAATTAGACTTGGATAAGAGAAGCTGGAGACCGGTAAGTCCGCAGGTCTCAGAGGGTGCGGGAGAAAACCTGGGGACGGCTGCCCTGCTGGCCGCCTGGGTGACCAGTCCATTGGGCTACCCCCTGCCAGGCGGCTGTTAGGCCAAATCAGTGGGAAATAAGGAAATCAGAGGCACAAAATACAGAAAACAGAAGTCGGACTGTCCTCCCACACAGCAATAGGAAGTATCTGGAATGCTCTTGCTACTGGAATTTAACCAGGTTAGTACAATTTAAACGTACGTAACTAGTTATTTTGTTGAATGATAATGCTTTACTATTTTGCAATAAACCCTTCTGGCAACCATGAGCTCAAGGAACAACAAAGGTGCATGCTTAATAAAAAAGTTAAGAACCAAATTTCCTTTCTATGAGAATGATGGTGATAAATGTGTAACTTGCTCAAAATGTTTGTCAGCGGTCACTGCCGAGGGGAGCCCAAGGACACATGACACCTGAATGGAATGTGGTGTCCTGAACAGGGGGAAAACTGAGGAAATATTAATAAACTATGGACTTAAATTAATACTAATGTACCAATATCAGTTCACTGATTGTGACAAGTGTATAGCACCAATATAAGATGCAAATCATGGGGGAAAGTAGGTACATGTAATAGGGGAACTCTGTAATGTCTTCACAATTTTTCTGTAAATCTAAAAATATTCCAAACAAAAGAATTTTTTTTTTAAGTTTGTCAACATTTAGCCTCCACCATGGTGGACCAGAACGATACCATTAACCGCACAAAAACCAGAAGACAACAAATTTCCTGAAAAAGCATCAGCATCTATCTTTTAGGAAAACCGTTCAGAGTCTACGAGGTCACTCATGCATCGGCAGAATGAGAGCATGTAAAGTAGGACCTTTCCCTTCAATCAAAAGACGATGCTTCTGTACTGGCTCTGTGCATTTTCACTTCCAAGTTTCCTTGTACAAACACACATGGTGAAGTGACAGATGCTTATGTGCCTCCATTAGCCAAAAAAGAACTTTGCAGAGGTAAATGAAGCCAGTTTGTTATCATTCTGATCAATGCCTCAAAAAGAAAATCAGTTGAGTTAATTCCAATAATGGTTTCATTTCTTTTTTTCCATCCACTTCATGGCATCACAGTAAAGCTTTAAGAAATTCATTCTGCGGAACAGAAAACTTCCGAACTTATTACAAATGTACTATAAATTTCGTGAAATATAAAAGTGAAGCACTGTGGTTAAAAATTATCATAATTTTTACTAAATTAAGCCATCTATGAAGTAGAAATACATGTGGAAATGGTGCTGGTGCATTTGATGGCATCCAGACAGGCTTTGATATTCTACCAACTGAAAGAGAAGCTGTTGCTATCAGAATTTCAAATATATTCACACATATAATTACAGCATCTAAACATTTTTGTGGTGATTACTTTTTCTCTGTGGCTTATCACATTCAGGTTTTGGAAACATTTGAACCTTTGAAGAACTACTTAGCAAATCGTCCTATGTTTGTTGTAAACCTGCCCCCTAAGTTGGCATTCCATTTTGTTCAAAATCTGTTGGAAAACTTTTATCAAATTTATAAAAATTGTCTTCAGCTTTTGAAGCTGTTAGCAGATTGGAATTAACTGAAAAATAAGCCTGAAAACAGGAAGGCACTGATGAACTAAACAGATGAAGAGAGAGCTCAAATGTTGCACAAATTCAATCCCCAAATTCCATAATTATGATTTGGAATATCTCAACCTCCTATTTTTATTTGATTACATTTATGCTCTGAACCAAAATGAAATGAAATTGAAAAGGCCTACAATTTGAAGCATCTCAATATGGGAAAACATTCCTAAGAGTCATAAATGGAAACAACCTTATCCTACAAGTCTTATCTTGCAAAACTTAAGAAATCTGTCAAAGTGTTTGTCAAAGAAAGCTCTTCAAAGGGAGGCAGAAGACACAGAGCTTGTGACCATCAAGGGCAGAAATATTCATTCACATACGTAAGTATCAACACTTCTCTATACCAAAACGAAGCTAAGAATATCCTCCATTTATCAGAATTTGCTCTAAGCTTACTGCAGAGTTTTCTCTATGACTGTATGTCAGCACTTGGGCAGGGAATGTTTTCTCCATTAAAAACATGATGACCTGCAGAGAAGAGTCAATTGCTCAATGTCAATAATTTCAAATTTAATAATCAAAATCTTCTAAAGAACATTACAAGCAATTTGATGGGGCAGAAAAAGCATAAAGACCACAATGAAAAAAAAAGACATATTCTTCAGGAAAGTACAAGATAAGAAACTGATTAAAGTACTTAAGTATTTTCCAAAAGTAACTATTCCACTTACAAAATTTTTTTAATCTTCACATAACTGGTCGCAACATTTTCTTTGCCTTAATGTATATAAAATGTGTATGCATTTTAGAAATAACTTTTTAAAACTTTTTTGATAAAACTATGTCAGAGGATCACATGTAAAATAAAAACATAATTTATCAGACAATAAAACAATATTCTAATAAAGTTACATAATTTTAAGTATATTAATTCCCCTCATTTTATTTGCAAGAAAATTCTGGGTTGGGGGATCAATTCTATAACCACTCTACTTCCTCTATAATTTCCTTTAACCTCCTCATATTCTAAGCACTCTTAGGTGCTCTCTGTCCCCCAATAATCTGCACAGTGCCCAACACATAATACATAAATTTTCAACAAAGGAGACATTGTTCTGATCAAATATGTCATGGGAAACACCTTCACCCCCTCCTGGATGAATTACAGTTCAATACTGGTCTCTAATCAAAATCAACAGCGTTTTGTATTTCCTGTCCAGAAACCAAACCTTACACATCAGTCAAGGCTCTCCCCAAAACTGCCTCCTCCATGAAGCCTGCCCTGACTATTCCAACCAGAAGAAATCTTCGCCTTCAGATCTCCTGCCACACCGAATCTGAAGCTCTGTGTACTGAGTGTTCTGCGGATGCTTGCCTTCCCAGTTACCTATCAGCCTCCATATCCCTTGAGCACTAGAGATCTGACCCGACAGGATCCTGTATAAATGAAGAAGGACGGAGCCTGGGGAAGGAGGGCTCAGTGGGAGCCGAAGCAGAGAGGGTGGAGCTCTATGCTGGATCTGAGGCTGGCCAAGGAAGACCGTCGTGAGGACGAAGCAGATGAACTTTGTTGGTCAGGGTCGGGGACAAGACTAACTGTGGGAAATCTGACAGCCAAGCTGAGAGGGGCCAATCCCCTTCTCAACACTGAGAAAGCAGGGCATTCCAGAAAGCACATCTGAACTCTACCGGCCAGAGTGTTCACTGAGGTTGCTGAAATCGGAACTCCAGCTGAATGGTTGAACTAATGTTGTGAATCCTGAATATATTTCCTCAATAATAAAGAAGGATGCATTTGTAACAGAGGAATATGTACATTTAAGTTTCTAAACATTATGATACGCATGTGAGTCCTCAAAGCACAAATTAAATTGCAGGATTTTACGTAGGTCAACACAAATTTAAAATATTGTGTTGTGTTATGCAGACAACCCACAACCAGCCTCTATAAAAGATAAGGATTTGCCTATCTTTTTAAAAAATCTCCAAAAGACTACCTAATATTGCACAGAATCATGAGTACCACTAAAGAGCACATTTTTCTCTACTAAAATTAGTATATTCTGGGATATAAGTGCAACCTACCTCTTCGCTCTGCAGCAAACCTATTTTTTTGAATTTGTATATAATAGGGATTGAAAAAACCTACTACTAATTATTGATTGGCTGGCATTTAATGCTAAATTATTATAGATATCATGGAAAGATAACTGTTTGGTGCCTAAGCTATAGTCACATTTTCTTCAACAGCTGAATCTTGACCTTACGCTGGAGATACTATTGTAGATCATACCAGCCTGCTCTGGCCTTCTTAAAAACCTCTCTTGAGGGTTACAAGAGTTTGCTCTGAAAGATCATGTAATTAAATGAGAGAGTTTTTCCACGGCATCCTCGAACTAACTTAAATTAAAATTATTTGTACACATGGTAGTGTTTGTTGAGTTCCTGCACAAAAAACATATCAAAGAATTTTTTAATCTACTTTTTTAAAAGAATCATCGATTTTTATCTATCTCCCTTCCTACCTAACCGTCAAACATAAAGATAAATCGATAATGGCATTCCAGTCTCTGTTTTACGCCGTGCTGCATCAAAAAGACCAAACTAAAGTCAAATTAGCTATAGAGATTTCCTTATAAATTTTCTAGAACGCTTGAAAGTAAAATGTTGTTGACATCATCAATTCGACATTTCAACAGTTAAGACCTTCTGAGAGACCCCTGGTCTCATTCGCCTGTACCTGGGGCATATTTTCCACAAGGGAGAAGCTTCCCGAGCTATACTTCATTGCTCATCAACTGTCCACTTCATTGCTTCCCCAGCACCCAGCAGGAAAGTTTAATTACTTTTTCATTTGATCTTCTCAACAACCATAGGGTGATTTTCTGGAATGTAATTTAAAAAAAGAAGGTAGCCAAAAATCCTATTAAAACCTGACTTTCTCACTTTATACCAGGATCAGTTGCCCTGAAAACTAATCCACTTCTGAGTTCCCAGAGCTGCAGCCCACTAAAAGAGCAAACTACCTTCAGATATGCAAACACTATCTCCTGAAGGAATCTGACCTCAACCCCTCCTGAAAGCTGAGAAAAGAAAAACTGGTCTCTTAATTGAATCATCAACTTAACTCACGCCTTCATCATATTAAAAAAATAGAAAAAGAAAAAAAAAAAAAGGAATTTCAATGCGCTGTGTATTTACATTTATCTCAGTTTATATTTTTCATCCCAAACTTTTATCCCCCACTAGTTGCCGTTCCAGTTCCCTGTGGCATGAACTGACCTCCACTTTCATCTGTGTGGATAACATCCCCTCTGGGCAGTGCAACTGGTCCAAAACCCAGGGACAAAATGGAAATAAATGTTGAATGGCTGCTTTCAATCCAAATACTAAAGAAGGAGCTGTAATGGAGTTATTATAATAATTCATTTGAGTGGACAAGGAGAACCCATAAAGCTGTAGTATCTGTTCACCTCCATGAATAGTTTTTGTAGCATTTCCTTAAGACTCATAAAAAAAGCATTACAAATAATTTCAGTGACCATCTGTTGGACTGGGGGCCAATGAGACAGGTGCAAGCTCACACCTTGCCAGACTCCCATGGGTTCATCCAAGCATAAGCCCATGCCCACTCTTGGCTAGATCCTACTTCTCACATGTATTCATAATAATATAATTGAATGTTCGTGTTTATCTAAGTGGCATAATTTCTACAAAGATAATTTAGAACATCATGTCTACTTTGAGGAACTTTCAAAATAAGCAGAGGGGAAAAGGGGCTACCACAGGAATAAAAATTATTAAGACTAAAAAAAATAATGATAATGATTACAAAATGGCAGCAGTATCCCAGCCACCTAAAATTCAGAGATCTGGCACCAAGAAGAATCCAAAGGAAGGCTGAAGAGCAAGAAAGAATGAAAAGCAGCCTCTGAGACACCCCTGCTCAGTAAAGGAATAACCTGTGGGTACAGGAATAACCCTGTAGGGGTTTGAAAACACTATTCTAAAATATGGGATCATGTGCTTTGTGTATCTTTGGCAGACAAGGTACCCAGGAAGGAAGGAAGAACTAACAATAATGAAATGAAACTTAGCAGTGTTACAGCAAGAACAGAAAATGTATGCAGGAACCCAAAAAGCCAAGCTGAATGACCATCTTTGCAAACATGGGGTATCACTATACTACAGTCCAAGATGAAAGCTTCACAATCATTACCGTGAGTTAGCGAGGAAATCTTAAATTATTTTGAAATTATTAAAGGCAATGCATTGTATGTGTCCATACATTTACCAAAAGACATGTGACAGGCTGCTCATTATAAGAGGAACAGCCACAATGCAGAAATTTCCCAAATGACCATTAGTAGTGAAATGGGTCAACTGTCGTATCTTCACACAGAGGGATACACTACAACAATGGAAATGACAGATGTACAACTCCAAGCTCATGAACATATGGTTGGGGACAGGAGGGTAAATACACTGTTTGAGCCCCTCCATGTAAGTAAAAACAGTGACAACAACAACAACAACAGGCAAAGGATAATGACTAACCTGGTGGTGAGGGCAACAGGGATTGGAAGGGAGCACTGAGGGCTTCTGCAGATGTGGTAAAATGTTCTGTTTCTTGATCTGGATGCTGACTATGGGAGTGTTCTGTCAGGGAAGATTCAGCACGGTGTGTGCAGGTAAGCTCTGTGCACTGTGCTCTATCTGTCTTTGAAGAATATATTCACAAAATACACCCATATCCTTGGTGAACTATCAGTTACTTATCTTCAGGGTAAATTCAGTCATGAATGCTTCACAACTCAGATTTCAGACAACCAGAGGCACCCAAGGCAGAATTCTAGAGTACAGGAAGTTCACCTTTGCTACCTTCTACGTCTTCAACATGCTCTTTCTGGATCTTTTCTATCTTTTCATACTGAACTCCCAACCCAATGTGGCCATGTCCCATACCGTCACTTCTCATTTCCCTGGCAGACTGTAATACATGCACGAATCACCGAGGGACCTTGTTAAAATACAGGTCCTTCCGCAGGTTTATGACGGGGCTTAGGAGTCTGCAGTTCTAGAACCACTACTGGTGCTGCCAATGCTGCAGTTTGGGGCCCTTGAACAGCAATGCCTGAGAAAAGATGGGATTTAAAAGCAGTGTCTGCTGATGAACTAAAAAATGCCTCATTCTAAGAATATGAGCGTGGAACCACTGGCTTTCTTATGGCTGAATTTTAAGACCTCTATCTGGTGGAACACATCTGGGCTTCCCTATGCCTCTTAAATTGCATCCTTGGTAGTAACTACCAACTCAGGAACCAAAACTAGTGGTTGGAAATGGTAAAGAAAGAAAGTGTCTCCACTCTAAAGAATTTCCTACTGTTTCTCATTAAAACTTCAGCCTTTGGACTTCTTGGCATAATGTCTTTCCCACAGCATTTGCCGGAGGGAGGGTGGGGATGAGGGAGGAGGAGGAGAAGGAAGAAAGAATTGAGCAAGCAAGCGATGGTTTGCTCAGGCAAGGGCTGCAGTGTGCAATGCTGGCATAGCTTGCCACAGGGCAAAGGCTGCTTCGATTCAAAATGCTTCTTCTGTCAGCTGCTCAGTTCAGACTTGAGGTACTGAGATAAAGAGTGGGACTACAGGGTAAGGAGGGAGGGGTAGAGACGAGCTTGAAAAATAAGCCCATTTGGGGGTAGCTGGGTGGCTCAGGAGATAAAGTGTCTGACTCTTAGTTTCAGCTCAGGTCAGGATCTCAGAATCTTGGGATTGAGCCCCACATCAGGCTCCCCACACAGCGCAGAGTCTACTTCTCACCCTCACCTCCCTCTGTCCCTCCCCTTGATCGTGCATACACTCTCTCCCACTCTCTCTAAAATGAATGAATAAATCTTTTAAGAAAAGAAAAATAAGCTCATTTCTTCAGGGCGCATCTCAGAGCCATAAATACATGGAGGGCAAGCCTTTTCTTGGCTGATAGACAAATGAGAGTAACTTTAATGTTGCCACAGAAATGTGGTACATTGTTTTCGAGTGTTTTGGCATTTGGAAGGGGGTACAAGAGATGTACAGAGATCTTTCTAGATTCTGATAAATAACTGAAAGATTTTTTGGTACATCTTTTACAGCCTAGAAGCATTTAAAAAATGATCTTTGATCTTTTCAAAACAGATTCCCAAGACACAGGTAATCTCAAAAACTGAGAATATCTGAAAAAGTTTCTTAGTGGCTGTGGTTCATCTTATGTGTCGACTTGGTGAGGCTACTGTACTCAAATGTTTGTCATACATGTCCAGATATTGCTGTGAAGGTATTTTGTAAATCAGAGTAGCATTTAAATCAGTAGACTCTAAGTAAAGTACATTACCCTCCATAATGTGGGCATGATTCACCCCATTAACTGAAGACAGTAAGATAAAGACTGACCTTCGACAAGGAAGAAGGCATTCTGCCAGCAGACTGCCATCACACTCCGGAGCCACATTGACTCTTCCCTGGTCTCCAGCCTCCTGGTCTACCCTATCCCCCTGGAGAGCTGGAACTCGCCTGCCTCCACAATCAATGAGCCAACTCCTTAAAATAATTTTTTTCTCTCTCTCTGACATACACACACACACACACACACACACACACACACACACACACACACACTTACTTTATTGTTTCTGTTTCTCTAGGGAACCCTAAATAACATGGTGATTTGAATCATCACACTTTGTTGCTAAAAACACACCCCAAAATTTACCAGCTTCACAGCATATGCAAGCTAGCACTGCCTAAAAGAGTTAAAAAAGATTATTCAACTTACTCAGTTGAATAAATTGAATTCAATAAGAACTGAATTACTTTTCAGTTGCTGAGCAACAACTTTAAGTGTTATTCGGCGGAGTAGGTCACTTTTTAAGGCCCAAATGCTCAGCTAGATCATAATATTTTTAATTGTTGCCAGGGCTCATTAGGATTGTAACAATCTGTCTGAAAGATATGCAGACTTTTGTGGACTGACAGATTTTCACTGGCTTGGAGACACCTTATTCACTGTAATCTATTAGCAGCAAGGTGATGCATTACCCCTTTAGACAAGTACAAAGTCTCCAAATCTATACACATGGAACCAACCTCACTCAAGATTCTGGCTTTGTGCCTTGCTCTAGCGCCTCGTGAATCTGTACTCAAGACCAGGACTGCTCTGCCACAATTGTGTTCCTAGAGCATTAATTAGCTCATAGGTGAGTGATGCTAAAGTAGAACTTGTACTTCCCAACATATTGATGCTGTGCCTCCCGCTCCCGCCCAGTAACAGCCACCAAATGCAAGTCCATTCCCAGAGCTGAAGCAGCAGACTGCAGGTGAATACAGTGTGGGACACAACATCCACTTGACTTGGGGCCTTCCTTTTGGCACAGACTGTCCATGTGCTTTGTCTTGGTTCTCTCAGAGCTTTATGCATTTTGTCCTTCACCCCATAACTCAGTAGCCACAACCTACACACCTTCCTCATCAAGCTTCCTTCATATTCAAAAAAATTAACTACAAAATCCTGTATTTTTATTTTTTAAAACTATCTACAGGGATTCCTAGACTGTTGTATTTCTGTGTCTATTAAGACTCTAACATGACTTTTTTTATTGTCCTAGTACCTTATTAGGATTGTTACTGTTTTTTTGAGTGTTCCAGTTACAAAGCTGTACAATACTGAGTGGTCAGCCCCATCCTTTTTATTTGTCATATGTCCTGTGTGTTTGCAGAATATTACGTTTTTCGGGAATGCATGCACCATATTCGAGCAAGAATGCCTGCACTGTAATTCATTCGTTAACATCCCCAAGTGAACACTATCTGCCAGACGGAGGTATGTGCTGTGCCATGTATCCGTGAGGAGGGAAAGAAAAAGTATTTTGCATCACAAACACTAACACAGGTTTATAACATTTCTGTCAGAAAACATGATATACGAATGTCCTCAAACATGGATATTCTAAGCAAATGTCGGGTGACTTTTCTGGAATTCATCCAGCCCAGCCCAGAGCAGACTGTGACTCTGTTCTGTGGAGGCAAGAATTACGAAGTGGCTGACACCGCTGAGAGCAGCGACACTTTCAGCCTGGCACGTGGGGTTTCAGATGAATAACTCACTTGTGTTTTTTTGCTTTATATCCAGACATTTAAAAAATATTCTTGATCAAAGACATCACTATAACAAAACAGCCACTTGAACACGCTCCATAATTTTATGATTGTAGATAATCACAATGGGGTATCATGGTTGAACCTTCTCATTAAGTGTCCTAAACTAAATTCTAAAAAATTAAAATTGAAGGGAGTATTTGCCCTTGATATGTGTGTCTGTGTGTAGGGATGGTGCCCTTAAAATATGTCATTATCTCAGGGTGCCTGGTGACTCATTCAGTTAAGTGTCTGCCTTTGGCTCAGGTCATGATCTCAGGGTCCTGGGATAGAGCCCCAAATCCGCATCAGGCTTTCTGCTCAGTAGAGAGTCTGCCTCTCCAGCTCCCTCTGCCCCTCCCCCCTGCCCATGCTCTTTCTCTCAAATAAATAAAATCTTTTAAATGAATAAATAAAAGAATGTGCCATTATCTCAAGTGTTTCTGCTTGCTCACCCACAAGCAGCAAGTAAGGGTACATTAAAGGGGCAAGGCTTAAAAGAACCTGTAATTGGGACAGCTCAAAAACAAAAGACAAAAGCTAAGACAGAGAACTTTGGTACCTTCTCAATTACTCATCTCTGTAAAAAAATTTCCTATTTTAAGTTTTTTTCTTGTGGTAAGAAACATACAGGAACTCTACCTTCTTTTATTTATTTATTTATTTATTTATTTATTTATTTTTAAAGATTTTATTTATTTATTTGAGAGAAAGAGATCACAAGCAGGCAGAGAGAGAGAGGTGGAAGTAGGCTCCCCGCTGAGCAGAGAGCCCAATTCAGGGCTCGATTCCAGAACCCCGGGATCATGACCTCAGCCGAAGGCAGAGGCTTTAACCTGCTGAGCCACCCAGGCACCCCAGAACTCTACCTTCTTAACAAAACTTTTACAGGACACTACTGTTGACACATTTTCGTAAAGCAAATCTCCTTTCATCTTGAATGACTGAGACGCTATACCCATCAAACAACAACTCCCCATTCTCCCCTTGCCTTGCCTCTACACCTACCTTTCTACTTTCTCCTTCCAAGAGTTTGACTACTAAGGATACTTCATATAAATGGAATCATGCATTATTTGTCCTTCTGTGATTAACTTATTTCACTTAGTGTAATTCTTCAAGGTTCATCTATGATGCCTATTGTAGGAATTCCTTATTTCTTAAAGCTGAATGATATTCTATTGTACATATATACCTTTTCTTCATCCAGTCATCTGTCAATGGGCACTTAGAATGCTTCTACCTCTTGACTACAGTGAATAATGCTACAATGACCATGGGAGTTTCTGTAAACTACGAGTCATCCACATGATTCCAAATGTGTGCAAATTAGTTTGTATTTTATTTCGTCAAAATGAAAACAAAAACTTATGGTATTCTAAGTTTCCCAAGTATACGTGTAAAGACCCCAAAAGGTCTATAGCCCCTGATCTGAGAACCACTCAGAAATGTGCATAGGCTGGGGTATGCACCAGGAGGTATAGTTTCATTGATTATACTGCAATCCCAGGTCCTTCAGGTATCAACTCCCACGTACTTCAGAAACTGAGACAATACGCTCATTGGAGGTCAGGGTCAAGTCTACAAAGTCTCTCTAGTGCCTAGGATGCTGGCAGACACATTGGGTGAATGAGAGAAAGAACTAAAGAAACATGTCCAAACTACTGCATCTGTAGATCTTTTTATAAGACATACAAAGCCCTTAAGGGTCAAAATTCACTGTGCTCCTTTTATAACTGCTCTGACAAAAAGCAATTATAATTTGGGAAATCCCAAATATTTACAAGTTGAAGCAATGGAATTCCTTTTTGAGGAACTAATAAGGAGATCATGTGTCATACATATATTCCTCTGTGACAACTTTCCTCTGGAATATAGTGTTTGCTTTCTATTTTGCAATCTGATATAAGACTAATATCATCAGATAGAAGGAGCCTGAATATCCATGATGAGGAATCTCTTCCCATCTCTCCCGTCCAACTACATACTGCAATGGGGAGCTGCCCAAGCTTTAACAAGTTACCCATGAAGCAAGAATGTATACTCTATACACCATTTTAGAAGGAAAAACCCCCAGGCATTTGAATCTCTTTCTCATCCCCGACAGGGTCCCATTTCTGCTGGCAGCCTCCAAACCTCCATTCAAGGCGGATCAGCGCGACACAGCTACTTCCATTTTCCAAATGAAGTTAAGATTATGTAACCCAGACAGAAATGAAGAAACAGGCAAAAATGTCTCCATTCTCAAAGTGACAGGAGTAGTAGGACCATGAGTTTGATCCATGATTTAGGAGAGGAGTCAATCAAAACTTCAGGTTAAAAGACAGCTAAGAGAACAGTCTGTGGTTCCTGGAATGCAGTCTTCCCAGGATATCCCACTTTAAGCCTTTTTCTTTGTGTCTACACCCTAAGGGCAGGATAAATAATCTCTTATCAAGAACTTGACAACAAAACACTGAACCTCACAGTCTGAGCAGGGCCACTAACCATCCAGCCAGACAGATAATCCTCCAAGGGTGGGATGGCAGGAACATGTTTCTGGGGCCAGGAGGCCAAAATGAAGTCATTACTTTGAAATAAAATTCAAATATCAAAACCAAGAGGGACCACCAGCAAGTAGAGCTCGTAAAAGCCAAGCCATGTACAGACTACTATAAAGCCCAGGAGCAAGGCTGATAAGGTCCAAAGCAGAGCTGTGGTCTTCTCAATAGACAGGCTTCTTCTACTCAGCAGTGGGGTAATGACACTCAGAATTATAGTAGAGGATATACTCAAGAGGAAAAAAGGAAAAGCAAAAGACTAACAATTAGAAAATATATATCTATAAAGACCCCCCCTTCTGAACCCAGAAAAAGCAGAGAATTCTGGAAAGAATGTGGTCAGTACACTGATATATCCCAAATCCAGGGACAGAGGTAAATATCACACATTGGAAAAAACACGCTTAATCCTCTTCCAGGACTGGGGTTGCAACCCACTGTTGTGTCTCAAGGCTGGAACAAGTCTGTACCTCCTTGGATGAACACCAGATAATATTCCTGGCCACATGAGTGAAAAATGTATCTTCAAATACTACAAACACCATCCAAAGCATCAAGATGCTCACATTCTGAGGATACTCAAGAGCTAAAATCAAGTAGAGCAGAGCTGATTTGCCTCCCCCATCTCAAGGTGGCTCATGGCAATGAACTCGTTCAGTGGAAAAAGAGGGGAAACTGAGGCACTATCCAATCTGTCCATCTGTCTATTGACCTCTGTCTTTCCCTTCCCTTCACCTGTCCCCCTCTCCCACTCCACATCTCCAGCCCTCTGAGTTTCTGTTTCTCTGCCTCTATCTACCCTCTGCCTTCCCATATTATGAAGCATATCATGGAAGAGATGGAGGTTTGTGAAGCAACCATGTTATTAGGGAAAAAGGCAATCAGACTGGAAAGGGCTAACGTAGAACCCAAGAGGGGGAAATGTAAAAGAAACCCTGACCAGTGTGGAAACTATCCTTCTGTCTACTTGTAGCTACTTGTTTTAAAAATGTTTTGCTTAAGTGGGATTGGTGTTCAGCCACTGAGTTTTTTCTCCTGATTTTTATAATCATCACTATAGTTACACGAATATGCTGAAGTACACTGTTTTTGACAACCCATACACAGCTCACAAGTGGGTAGTTTTGGTTCTTCTCAATTAAATTCAGTTTCTACATGATCAAAAGAAAAGACTCCCCTTCATCTCTGTGTGTGTGTGTGTAGGGGGGGGCACAGGGGACAGCGATCAGAAACTAAGAGATACAGCTGACCAGAGGGGATAGATTTTGGTGTCTAAACAATAGTGGCAGCCTAGCCCAGCCTGGAAGGTCATCAATCACACCAACGCCTGTTACATTACAAGCACCAGCCTGGGTCTGTCCCTGATCTGGCCACTGTGGCCGTACCTGCGTCCACGCGCAAATCCAGGGCAGTGCTCGTGCCAGCTGGATCCTCTTGATTCTGTTTGTGAAAAACATGCGGTTCTAACCTGATTTACTGAAGTGAAATCAATTCACAAATAATACTTACAACTGCAAAAGATGAAGTTGAGAAAATTCTGAAAACTTCAGGTCCACCTAAAGGTGAGAGTTTTTCATCCCACTACCCTGGTAAAATGTTTACACACACACACACACACACACACACCCTCTGTTTCCCTCCTTCCTTGCCAATCTTGGAACACCATGACCAGGTCACAAAACAACGTTTAAAAAAAAAAAAAAAAGGAGAATCAACAAAAGAAATAAAATACTCATACCATGAACTGCATTCTCAGTATATGAATCAAGGAAGCAAAGAACATCAGTTTATTCTGTTCATTTTGCAAACATTTACAGAGCCCATTTATTAAGTATCTACTAGGTACAAAATTCCCTTTCCTAACACCCCTGACACAAAAAATTAGCCAGACTAGGTTATTACAAGTCTGTTCTCTCTCACCCAACATTTTCTCCCCACTTCATGGAGTGTTCTTGGCCTTGTACAATCTTGCTTCCTGAATTCTCTTCTATAACCACACTGCCTTGCCCATTGTGGTTTCACCTGTTGCATGACCTAATTCCAGGTCACCAGGAAGTGGTGATGGCCATCCTGCCCCGGCAGAAGATTTACACCTGCCTAGCTCAGGCTAACAGTCACTTGACTACTGACGACATTCCCCTTTAGGGGAAGGAGTCTTTCAATCTTCTACAAAAAAACCAACTGAAGAGTCAGTTGACACACATCCCAGAGACCATTTTCATCCATTTACAGTGCAACCTTATTTCTTCTCTAAGACCACAATATTGATAACCAGGGAGTTTGACCCAAACGTGTTTAATGTTTTTAAACCAGGAGTTTGATCGGTCTTACAACTGGAAATACTGTCAACACTACCACATTTTGCTTAATAGGAGCCAAACATTCTAATATCTGATAATTAATCTTCTCAACCTGGACATGAAAACCTGCTGGATAAGCATTGGAAAAGAAGCCACCAGGGGTGCCAGATGAGAAAAAAAGCCACCCGATGAAATGGCACACCTTCCTAAAGAAACAATTTCCCCACTGGAAGAAAACATGATATTTTATAGTAAAATAAGCCCCAACATATCATGGAGTTAAAATGAACAAACACATGAACTTTTTTAAAATTAAAAACTCAAGGCTTCAAAGACAGCTCCTGGTTACTACTGGGCTATGTTCACTATATATGGAATTTCTTACAAATAACCCTCTTACCTTTAAATGTTCTTTGATGAAATTTTTGAGAAATGTTTCACCCACACTATAAACTTCTTGAAGGCATGAACTACATCTCATCCTTCTCTTTGTCCCCAGGGACCTAGGGCAGGACCTACGGCAGTGTCTGGCACAAAATAAGCACTCACTAACGTCTGCAGAATTAATTTGGCTGAAATAATGCCAACAGCATTATCGATAATAAATGATTTTTACCGCATTCGGATGAGAGGAAGGGAAGGTGAACAGCTGTAGGAGGAAGTGGAATAGAAGCAATAGAATTTACCAAAACAGTTACTGGCTGCCATGGTAACAATCAGATGAAGCAACTCAGTTTAGTTCTTTTCCACTTGAACAAGCACAGGAAGGCAAATATTGTACTTGTTAATCTCCAATCACAAGGGGGTGTGGCTTAAAATACAAGTCTACCAGGTGACACTGGTGCACATTAAGTTTAATAACCCTTGAAGAGTTTGCAAAGGCATCATGATAATACCAATATAACGATATTGGTATTATCATGATGAAATCAGGTAGTATATAGAAATCAGGTAATATTAAAACCTGGTTTCTATACTGATACTAAGAAGACCATCCTAATCATTACAAGTGTCAAATATTTGCTGCTGAGACTTAACAACTGTGAAAAGTAGATATGTGAGTAGGTTCGTGTGTAAAACATCCCGTGGGTTTACATTCCCTGATTCTTAAAATTGTTGCCTTTTGTAATTAGTTGGACCTAAACCAAGTTACAGATAAAAGATAATTCCAACAATATATTTTGCAGCGATGCTTACAGCTTCTCCAGTGGAGAGATCATATTTTAACTCATTTGTACATAATAGAAAAGGTGAGTATCACACCCACGTTCTCTACACCATCCTTCTCATACTTGCAGTGAGTCAGCCTCCATGCCTTACTCTCCAAACAGGAGGGAGGAGCTGGGAGGAGGAGGAAGTGGGACTCCCAAGCCAGCAGGTCCAAGCTGTGAATGGGTGAGCAAGACCACTGATCCTCCCAGGGCTATGTGGTTTTGAGTTTTATGTCTAAGATATGCAAGTTGCTTTTCATCCATAATCCAAACAGAGAGCAGGAATACATTTTACAGCATTAACAAGTTTAGAGTGTCTGAGGAAAAAGTGAATACAGCAGTTCAAGACACACCATGATAGGAAGGAAAGCACAGACACAAATTGCTGTTGAATAAAACCTAAACATTTTTCCACGCCTGGCCCTGCAGGCATTTCCTTCCCCCCTGAGAATTAAGTTAGTAACTTGATATCATTTCTGTTGGAGCCATAGAGTTGAGAATTTATTATATAACTTTATCAGTTTATTCCATTGTATAAAAGAGTTTTTCAGTTCAACAACATATGGGATCAAATCCCTGCTCTTTCATTGTTCAGTCAAGTTCCTTAACGTCTTATGGGCCTATATTTCTGGGTCTAAATTTCTCCAATTAGAAATGAGAAAATCCACATTCCGGGGTTGTTGCAAAAATTAAATGAACGAACTCTGTAAAATGCCTAATACATGGTAGGTATCAATGAGTATGCAAGTCCAGCAATACAAATGCCCAACATGTTTCGTCTTCTATGTTGTAGGAAAACAACAAATACAAGAACTACTACATATCAGGGACGCCAGTTTGACAATCCGCAGATCACAGCTCCGGGGTGCAGCCGGGGGGGCCTTGCTAGAAGGTGCGATGAGATCTGGAGAGCGCTCCTAAACTCTGTCTGGGAACAAACTCTTGATGCTGTGGATCTCACTGGGGCCCTGGTAATTAATAAAGTGACTTTTGCAAGGCTCAGAAGCGAGCAAGCGAAACTTTCTCCCCAAACCCTGACTCTGAACGCACTCCCTTTCTTCAACTCTAGGGGATCTCCCCTTGGAAAGTGGGACGGAGAAAAGCAACTCAGAAAGAAGAGCTGGGTCCGGTAGGTCTGTTCACTCTGCGGGTTAAGAGGGAGACGCCAGCGCACCAGTGAGAGCAGGTAACACCCTCCTCACCTCCCGCCCGCCAACCCACACACGCACCTGGGGATGAATTTGGCCTCCTCTCCAAGTCGCGCCTGGAAGTCCTGCCAAGGCTGGCCAGCGCTCGCCCGACCCCAGGGGGCTGCCAGCGCGTCCCCGTCGCCCTCGTCCTCTTGGCTGTCCTCGGGGTCGGGTCCCACCTGGGCTGAGGCGGACGCGGGCTCCCGGGAAGCCGAGCCTCGGTGCCGCCCCCCGCGGCAGAACCCACGGAAGCCGCGCGCGAACTCCTGGAAGGTGATGGCGCCGTCGCGGTCAGCGTCTAGCCGCTGGAACACGGCCTCGGCGTCGGCCGGCCGCACGCGCAGCTCCGCGCACAGCGCGCCAAACTCCTCGCGCTCCAGGCGCCCCGAGCGGTTGGCGTCGCAGGCAGCGAAGAGCGAGCGCAGGGGAGCCAGCTCCTCCCGGTCCCCGTCCGCCTCCATCCCGCCCGGCGAGGGTAGTCCAGACGGCTCCGGGGCGCGACGGGGCGCGACGGGGCGCGCGGCCCGCCAGGTCAGTGGTGATGGCGGGAAGTCCGGGGCCACCTGCTGCCGCCAGGAGCCGCGGGGAGTTGGCCTCGTCCGGCTGGTTGGGCCACTTGCAGGAATGTCCGGGCGGGGCGGGGCGCCTGCGCGGGCCGGGGGCGGGGCGCTCCAACGCTGGTCCCGCGCGCGGCCCTTTCCCGCCCGGGAGCGGGACTCCGTGTACAGCGCAGCAGCGGCCACCAGAGATTGAGCGCCCCGCGGGTCGGCTCTCACACTTTCCGCTCCGGCCCGGCTCCGCCCAGCCAGGTAGGAGGGGCGCGTGGCCTGGGCTCCCACGGCTCCGGAGCCCGCTGTGTCTTCTGCGCCAGGCTCCGGAGCCCGCTGTGTCTTCTGCGCCAGGCTCCAGCCGGCTGAGCCAGGGTTGGGGCCTCTTGGACTTGGGGCAACCGGCCCGAACCCGGGCTGCAGCGGTAGCGTTTGCCAGGGTCTTTGGAGTAAAACACTGGTTGCTCAGGTAAAGCCAAGAGCTAGCAGGAGTGTGCAAAGATACCTGGACAAAAAGAGCAAAGGAAGATAGGAGTAGGACTCCAGATTGGTTAACGTTATGCGTATTTCAGTCTCTTGTAATTGCGGAACTTTGGTAAACGTCTGCATATACAAGTTTTCTTGCAAACTAATCTACGAGATTTACCAGAACACCCAATTTTCTGATTTTACTGGCTTTCCTTAATGCATGTCCTCCCAACATTAAGTTCCAACTGGAAGATCACACAGATCTTCCAGATCCCCGTATCCGAATAATTTTTCTCGGTCCTTGTCTCCACAACCTGAGAAAGAATTAGTAATCAAAATCCTTTGGCAGGCAAGGACAGTTAAAAACTAGGGTGATTTTTAAAATTTTTTAAGATAAGTCTTAGGGAAATCTTATGTCCAAGTGCATGTTACCCTTTGTTTTTAAACACTTATTTCAGCAGTGCTATTGTTTCTTTAATACAGACTGCTTAATGGGTACAAGATCTTAAAAATTCGGTCATTTTGATCTTTCTTTTTTTCAATCTTACCCTGTTTCCTAGAGACCCTCCTCACTCTGTCATGTGACTTATGCGTATGTTCCCTCCAGTGATTCTAATAGCCTGTGAAAATGAATTTGGGTTATTTTTACTTTATTTACATTATCCATTCCCTCCACGCTTTAGACTTTCTTTTATGTACAGCCATTTCTTTTAGTTATAACTCTGTATTTCCATTTTTATCTCATTCTGGATTTTCTTCATTGCTTATTACTTTGCTTTTTTTTTTTTATTATGATTAAAATAAAGTAGGGGATTGGACAGACATCCCTCCAGGCTGGTGTTCTTAAACATAAGACTAAGTGCTAACCATCTGAGGAACTGTTAATTCTTGAATAGTACAATAAACAGAGTCAATGCTCAGCATCTATCAAGCCATAAATATCACTGATAATTATCATCTATAAATTTAACTGGTAAATTATGAGAGGCATTCCATTAGAGGCCCTGATCTTAGCAGTCTAATTGCTAAGTGAATATAGTTCCATGCAAGTGGACAGCTAACACACAAAATGAATTTTATCATTATTGCAATATAAATTGTTATTGATTTTGAGTTCATGTGCCTTCCTGTTTATTCTAAAGATTGATTTTTCCATATAAGGGAAGGCGTGGCTAGCTAGATGATACCCTTAAAGCTTTAGAAATAGACTTGTTCAACTCAACCTTTGAAGTATTATTATCATTATACTGTTAGTAATTACTAAATATCTGTAGTTTTCAAAATAGATGAGTTAATATTTTTAACTATTTAGACAGAAGTGCTTTCTTGAAGACTGCTCCTGCAACTTCATTCCTGAATTCACTTTGACCATTGCCCTCAGTTTCTAAATTCTTGTATTTTTTGTCCTGCTTTGCCCTTTCACTGAGTCCCTTGACTGAAAAGTCATCAAGAAATACAGATCCTTGCAAATGTCTTGTGTACACATCTTTTCATTTCCCGTGATAATGATCTATCCCAAACCCACTCTAAGTGATCTACCACTGCATAACAACACAACAGTCACTTAATGATTTAAAACAACAACCATTTCATTTGTTCATAATTTTATGGTCATTAACTTGGGCAGGGTTGGGTAAGTAGTTTTTCTGCAGGCTTGCCTAAGATTATGTAGCCGTGGTGGTTTCACTGTGGCTGCATGGTGTTAGAAGGCCTCACTCATATCTGGAAGTTGGTGTTGGTTGTTAGGGGGACATATGTCTTCAAGAGGCTAGCATGGGCTTTGTTACATGGGGACAATGTTCCAAGAGGCTAAATCCCAATGCACAAATGCTTTTCAAGCCTCAGCTTATGTCATGGTTGCTGATATCCCATTGATCAAGGCAAGCCAACATGGCCAGCAAAGCCAACATGGCCAATAAGGCAAGCCAACATACCCTCACTGTGGGAGGGCACTATACAAGATCACAGAGAGAGGGACTTGTACTTTATTAGGGGCCCATATTATAACAATGTATCATACTTAAAGTACTGGGATAGTCTCTAAGACATTTTCTTAGATTCCTGTCCTGCCGACCTTCTTCTGTTCATTCTACACAACCACAATTGGACAGTCCTTCTTAAACACTAATTATTCTGTCACCTAGAGCTCAGTTATTCTCAATCTGTGATAATTTTGTTACCCAGGAGACATCTGGCAATGTTTGGAGACATTGGTTGTCACAATTTGTCAAGGGAATGATGCTACTAACATCTAGTAGGTAGAGACTAGAGATGCTGCAAAGCATCCTGTCATACACAGGGCTAGCTTCCCATGACAAAGAGTTATCTGGCCAAAAATGTCAATGGTTAAGAAAACCTACATCCTAGCTCATAAATTCCCAGAGGTTCCCCAATAAAAAGAGAACCGAGGGTTAACTCTTCATCTGTACATTCAGAGTCCTCTGGGCCCACTTCATATACCCAATATCTCTCCGTTTAGATTCCATCAGCGCTCCTACTATCCACTTGATTATGTAATTAACATAATAGCTCCTTATTATTGTCGCAAAATGTAAATATTAAACTTAATTTTCCCCTCTCTGTCTAACCAAACCATTTCCCAGCCTTTGAGGAAGAGTTGGATCCTTCTGTTCCTACCAAAGTTTCCACAATTTCATTGTGACCTGTCACAAAGACGTTACTTAGTATGAATTATGTCAGCTCAAGTAAACAAGGCACAAGAATGCCCCCCCCCCTTTTTTTTTCATGGTTTTACTTTTCAAGTTAAAGTTCTATTCTGTCTGGAATTTGGTTTGGGTCAGGTATGAGTTGTGGAATTAACCTTACAGTAATTTTTCTAGTTGTTCTAACACTGGTTATTCAACTGTCCCTTCCCCATGGATTTAAATGTCACTTTTGGCATATACTCAATTCCTCCCTGTATTTGGGTTTATTTCTGGACTTTCTAGTCAGTTCTATTAAGGAATCACATTTTGAAGGAACTCTTGAGCTTATAAAAAGATTCCTGAAGTTCCTAGTGGGTTGCCTTTCATATTTTAAGTGTTTTTTTATACATCATTAAGCGTATGGCGGAGGAGACCAGGGGAAACAGAAGAGGAGGTAATGAAGCTTAAGACTAATTCATTAGGCACAAGTACAAACTGACAACATCTGAAATTGTCATGTAAATCAGTGAGAAAATAATTGATTTATAGAAAGAGTAAAGAACCTCCAGTTTATCTAAAGCATGAGATGCTTCTGCAAAGCCATTCACAAGTTACTGAGGAATGCTTCTGAATATCTTCAGCAATATACTCAGGGGAAGGCCAGGGTTATGTAATCTGTCTCTAATTTTTTCAAGAAAGAGGGAGAAGAAAGAAATAGGAAGCATTTCTTTTCTGTTCTAGCATTCAGAAACAGCTCATGAGAAATTGGAGATAACAGAGCAACCTTTGAGAGCCAATGAATTGGTAGGTAAAGAGAGCTTGCCTGTATTTATTAGCATGACTTTGAGAAAGATCAGCTTGCTCTGTGGCTACCCAAGGATTTTAAAAATCAGAGATAATCTTGTTAGAGTGTGTTTCTCAAAACAGTGAAAAGATATTATGTGATCAAATACTTCTAAAACACAAATAAATTTGGAAAAGAATCCTATTCTGCCCCTTCTTGGATGAGATAAAGAAAGCGGTTTATACTTGCTTAAGCTAAAATTTCCTAAATGTATTTGACTGTGAAAGTAGGGTTTTGGCTTTGGTTTGGTTTTTGTTTCAATTTCTGAGGGCTTTCCCCCAACTTAGTGATCCTGAGAACATTCTTCGGGAAATCACTGACCAGGGTAACGAGTCATGAGAAATTATTCCTTTGCCCCAATATCATAAATTGACCCAACTTCCTATAACGGGGAATTAGCACAACCCCCTAACCTCCTCTTCACTCAGTAAAATGGGAGAGGCTTTTAGTGGAAGCCTGTTGTAATCTACCCTATAGGATTTCTTTCAGGTACAAGAGCCTTCCTCAAAGTCACTTAACATTCCAGTTACTCTACCCCAGAAAGATCCAATGAGCCTGTTAAGATGGGACAAGATATCCAAGTAATGGCATACCACTGAGGGACCAATTAGGAGGTTCAGAAATTTCTCAAACATAGGCACCCCTGCAAGACCTTGAGTCTTAGTGCTCTCATGAATATCTGCCATGGCTTGCTGTTCCTAAGGAAGTTACAAGAAAATTTTGAAGATTTTACAAAAAAAAAAAAAAAAAAAGAATGTGTCCACAAATTTACATCATAGTGATTAACTTGCTCTTAAAGTAAATCTGGAAAAAAGAGAAAAGAATAATGTAACACTGATATACCCAAAATTGCAAATATGAACATTTTGTCAGATCTTTTTTTTTTAATAAAATACAGCATTATGGATCCATCCAGATGAACTTCCTCTTTAATTGTGTATTGTTTCTGTAATCAGTACACAGCATTGTTGTGTGTATGTACGTGTTGGCAGTTATCAGACTTTGGGAAATCATGAATTATAGACAATTAGTACAGAATGTCTACCCTGCTCTGGTTTGTGAAATGGTGTTTATACTGTTTAGAACACTATAGAGTTGGTTCGATTGAAATTGAAAAAAGGATCCTCTCTCTATTAAATTACCTTTGTCAGAAATCAAATGACCATACATGTATGGGTCTATTTTTGGACTTTTTAGTCTGTCTTCTTGACTCGTACATTTATCCTTTCACCAAGACCATATGGTCTTCATCCCATTGCTCGATAGTAAGTCTCAAAATCAAGTAGGATTAGTTCTACAGCTTTGTTATTCTTTTTCCAAATTGTTTTGGATATTCCTTGGTCTTAGGTATTTCCATATAAATTTTAAGATCAGTTTTTCAATTTATACTTATATATCTGGCATTGTGATTGTGTTGGATCTTGTAGATCAATTTTAGGAGAATTGATGTCTTAATATTAAGTCTGCCTATCAATAAACATGTTGTATCCCTCATTTATTTGTTTCCAGCATATAAAATTCAATTGATTTTGGAATTTTGACAAACTTGTATTCTGAGACTTTGCTCAACTCACTTACTAGTTTTAGTAGTGATCTGGTAGAATTCTTAGAATATTCTCCTTGGGCCACAGTCATGTCGTCTGTGGGAAGAAAAGGGTAGTTTTACTTCTTCATTTCCCAACTGTATGTGTTTTCTTTTTCTTGCTTCATAGCACTGGTTTGGACTTCTACTACAATGTAGAATTACAGTGGTAAGAACAGATCTCCTTGCTTGCTTTGTTCCTGATCACGGGGCAATCATTCACTCTTCCACTGTTGATTGTAAAGTTAACAGTAGAGTTTTTGTAGATGCTTTTTATTGGGTTTAGGAATTTCTCCTCTGTTCCTGCATTGCTGAGAATATTTATCATGGATGGATTTTGGATTTTGTTAGATGCTTTCAGCATCTATTTAGAGGATAATGTTTTTTTCCCTCCATTATCCTGTTAATGTGATGAATTATATTGATGAATTTTCAAGTTTTAGTCCAGCTTTTACTTTTATGGGGTCTCACAGCTTCTTCACATGGCCCCTCCCTCAGGACAGTTAGACTTCCTACATGGTGCCTCAGGGCTCCAACCATGAGTGTTCAAAGAGTCTTGGGCCAAGGCTGCAAGGCTTCTTACAACCTAGCCTCAGAAGTCTTCAGTGTTAGTTCAGCCACCTTCTATTGGTCAAGCTAATCACTAAGGCCAACGCCGACTCAAAATGAGGGTAAATAGTCACCATCACTCAGTGAGAGGAGTAGTAAAGATTTTTTGACCATCTTTAATCTACCACACCTTTTTTGCTTTGAGTTGGGCTTTATATTACACTCTTTTTGTTTTCTACATCTCTGTCTGAAGTGGGATGGGCTATTTCTCACTTCAGCTCTGATATTCCCCTCCCCTGCTTTAGACCTCAACTTAGGTATCATTTCCCTGACTTTCCAAAAAGAGATTACGCTTTCCTCCTAAGTGTCCCCATAGGACCTCATTTCCATCCCCATACCTACTGCACGTGCAGATTTGTCCTCCAGCCATACTGTTTCCCAAACATTAAGCATTCTTTTTAAGACGCTGTGCTTCATCTACAATATTCCCTCTGCCCAGGATCCTTTCCCTGTTTTGCCACCATGCAATCATGTTTCACCCTTTAAATATCCTTTCACAAAGTTGGGCTTCCCAATTTGGGAGACAAGAGAACTAAATCTGAGGTTAAGTGCTGTGACTAAAATCACACAGCTACTCGAACTAGATCTAAACCAGATCGCCTGATTCAAGTGCTCCATGGCACTTGTACATGGCACAAGTACCAAAGGCTCTCTTGCTCGGCCCCGTCCCCTATGCATTCTGCCCAACAGTCAGCCTTGAGGCTGTCCGAGTTTACTTTGCCTGCGTGTCTAGTTAGCTGTAGATACCAAGCAATTTGTATCTCCTCTGAAAGTAGTGGTGGTCAAGCCCCCTTGCCCTTGCTGTAGAACAACTCTGAGTTGACCCGTACAATCTTCAGCATTGGGACTGAGACAAAGTTATCTACTGGGTGATGTTACTTGATGTCAGTGGTGCACTGTTGCTTATCCTCCTTCCCTTGACTGTTCTACCTGCCGCACTTCACTTACCTTCCATGTCCACGTGAATTCACATCCCAGTGTCTGGGTAACCTGCCAAAGACAGTGCACACCTACTTCCTTGGCATGAAATAGTCACTACAGAGGCTCAAGTCAAAGGGCATGACCCTGTGGCATATATTGGCTCCCCAGAAGCCACTACAATGCCCTGATACAAGTTCTAAAGAAATAAAATATTGGGCATTGCTGTATTACATATAAACCATGGTGTATACAATTAAATATATATAGCATAAAAAAGGAAAATATTCCTTCCAGAGTTAATTGACATATGATTTTCTCATAACACACTGCGTGACTCAAAAGTAGATTGCAATTTACCAATTAGGAATCTCAGGTAAAAGTTTAAATACATTATAAACAAATAGTACAAACTGGCAGGAAAATAGCAATATTTAAAATTCTATCATTTTTTATTTTATTATGGGGGGGTAGAGATGTTTGACATACAAAAATGGATTATTTTTATAAGATCTCAACACAGTACCATGCAATTATTCCTTGACTGTCTACCTCTTAAGTCCAAAATAATTTATATCTTGCTTTAATTGGGAATATTTCTGGGCATATTTAACTTAGTATATTGTTAATGTCTTTATTACTAGAAATTCTATTTTCCTGAAAACATTAGCATCATATGATACTTGGACTCTTTTGAAAGTCTCTTTTATTTTGCACAGGTCAGAGGTGACAATGCAGCCATATAGATGGAGAATCTTCAACCTAAAAAAAAGTGAAGAGACAAGACCCCCAATTATGTGGAGTGGAGACAGTGGAGCCTAGATTCTAAGCATGGTAAGTGCATGAAAATTCTTTATGTTAAGTACTTTATGTTTCTCAAGGAGAAAGATAGCATCAAACTTGAGAACATCAAGTGCATTTTTAAATTTTGTCGCCCTAGTGAGGAATGGTGAGAATATCTGAAGTTGAAGACCAGCTATATTCTGAAGGAAAGGGTATGTTCTGTGCTACTGTAAAACTCACTGTCCATAAATAAAGTTTTATTGGAACACAGTCCTGTACATTCAATTTCATGCTAGATGGGCACAGCTGAGTAGTTGGAATAGGCACATCTGACCTGTAAAACCTAAAATATTAATTCTCTGGCCCTTTACAAAAGGATTTTTCCAACCCTGCTTTATGTGAAGTAGTGAGGGAAGGACATGTCTCACATATTCTCATAGCACAAGTTAACAAAATGCACTAGCAAAGGATCTCCTTATTTTCAAACTAATCCTCTACCTTCGTGCTTCTGAACATTCCTCATTTAGCATTTTTTTAAAAATAAGGAAATACTAACCAGCCGGAATCTTATGCAATCAGCTGATGTGTGACTGTTAAGGTTTTTAGTTACTCAGTATTGTAGAAGAATCCAGTGATAAATTCTTCTCAGGATGTATTAATTTTGCCTTTGATAAAGAATTGCCAGGCCTTGTTTCAGAAGGCAAAAAGGGCCATGATTTTTATGGTGCTTCCCATTTTGCCTTCTCTGCCAGTAGTTCCAACTTCAGTCTTCACTCACCTTGACCCCAGTTCCATTTCTCCTGTTTCTCCACCTGGTTTCTGAGCAAACATTTTTTTTACCATAATTTCAAATTGCTCAGCTGTGTGTGTGTGTGTGTGTGTGTGTGTGTGTGTGTGTGTACCTATTAAAAAAAAGTCCTAAAGCCTTTGGAAAAGAGGCAGGATTTAAAATTAGAAATAATTATAAACAACTATTAGGCAGTTGTGTGCATTTTAATGTTGATGGTATTGGAACAATAATCATGTCAGTATTCCCTTATTAGTTTACTACTTGTTTTTTTTTAAAGTTTCTTTTTATTTATTTGACACAGAGAAGGAGAGGGAAAGAGCAAACACAAGTGGGGGAGCAGCAGGCAGAGGGAGAGGGAGAAGTAGGCTCCCTGCTGGGCAAGGAACTGGACAGGGGACTCAATCCCAGTACCCTAGGATCATGACCTGAGCTAAAGGCAGACACTTAATAGACTGAGACATACAGGTGCCTCAATTTACTACTTGTTTTAGAACTGTCTAGGACACACTCAACTTTTTCCCAAACTTACATTCTAACAAAAGACAAATCATGTTCCAAGATCACAATGGATTTCTTCTTAGGAAATCCTATGAATTTGATCTCAAATGCTCAAAAATTACTTTTAGCCCCCGGGAATGCAACGTGTGCATTGTTAGATCAGAGACACATTTATATTCATCAAAAATAATGGAGAAATGTACATTTCTATGTGGCATGGAAGTTCCCAATTCTATAATAGGAGATGTTAAAATATTAATCTTTTTTTAGACTAAGAAAGATTAAAGCTCCTGTTCCCAGAAGTACAAAATGAGAAAAACTAGATCAGTCAGATAGAGATCTATAAAATTCTAAAACCTTTCCTTTTCCTCTAGAAAGTATTCTATAATTCAGTATTCAAAGGATGAGATATTCAAATAAGTCTCTTTCACCAATACCCTAGAATCTCAGCTTAACAATGAACTAGGACACTATTTTTTACTGATGTAGTAATTGGAAGTACAGAATCAGGATTTCTAACACTTTTACATGTGTTCTTTAATTTGCAAATTTTTAATGTTAAAGAAGATGGGTGAATAAAGTGAAATCTAGCTTAAAAAAAAAAAAAAAAGTAAGAGGTCACATTTGCACCATGCAATGAGATATTGGAAGAAAATAGAATTCTTTGCCCACAAACACATTTGTGGAGGAATGCCATACCTTTAGGATTTTGGAAAATAATGTAAATTCCATTATGTTTTCTAAGTTCTCAATTCATATTTTTTAGTAATAAACAAATTATTAGTTAATTTTTATAAGATATAGACAATCTGCAAACTGAATTTCCTCAAACTGTTCCATTATTTTGTTCGTTTTGAAACCTAAAAAGTTCCAGGGCTCCATACAGAAGTATTTGCTCTACGGATTCCTCTATTTCCTGAAAGATTAACTCATTACAGAAATCTCAGATTTCCTCCAAAAAGTTCAGATTTCACGGAGGAGACTAGGATTAGTCAAATAATTCTTGAAATATGGGACATCTGAAATGGTAGTTTCAACTCCAAAAACTCCTCAAATGTTTTTATTTCCCTGGCTTGTATATCGTTCTGGTAAATGGTATCTCAAGGACAGAGGCCAACATAACTGAAAAATATCTAACGTCCCTCAAGTATTTTTTCCTGAACTTTTCAATGAATTTCAAAGTACCAAGGAACTAATATAATTTTTGTGCTATATGAGAAGTCATGAAAACTTGGTTTGGTCTTAAATGAAGTTACAAAAGCTATTTTCTGGGAAATATTTAATGATAGCTAGAACTCTGTGTTGATAAAATGGAAGCAACACTGAGGATTTATAAATAATAATAATAATACAAATGTTAAATACTAAACAAACCAATGCACAGCTGATATCAAGTTTTCATTTTGTGATGACATTTAAGACTGAAAGAGAAACAAGTGGACAAAAACCAACATTCTCGTACCATCTACAGTTTTCGCAAAGTTTTTGAACCACATCCAGGGTGACATTCTTGCAGAAACTGAGTTTCACATGTTCTAAACTAATGTGACAATAATTAGCCAATGAACAAATTCTGGAAAGGAGAAAGAGAACAAAAAGTTATGAGAATAGATAGTGAAGTGTACTTTTCTACGAAGTTTTCAAAAACTCAGCCCCCAAATTTACCTTGGCCTTGCATGTTCACTAACCCCACCCTATCCCTCCTCCCCTACCAGTCCTGTCCTCCCATCCAGACAGAGACTGCAAACATAGTTCCCTAAAAGAAGCACATACAATGAACACACCGAATAAAATTTCCAGACCAAAAAACAAAACAAAACAAAACAAAACAAAAAAATAAAGATGACAGGGGCAAAGATCTAAAGATGTCAGATTCTATTTGTAGATACTTAGAGGGTAATAGTAGATAAATCCAGAGGGTTATTACGGTGTTGTCATTTTGATGGGTATTTAGTAATAATGAAGTAAAAGTGATCGTTATCTTAATGTCTGGCACCAAACTTACTCCCAGAAGGGACCTGTCTTTGTTTGGGCTAATACTGTGCTAGACTTTTGTAGGAGGAAAGGGCCTGCAGAACAACACGTGATAGTTCTGCCACTCTTCATGGACAGGGATGGGTTTTTCTTCCTCCTGACAGGTGGATAAAACCATGGAGTGGGGAGAGACAGAAGGCAGAAAAATGGGGCGAGGCCAGAGCAGGCAAGGTGAAGTTGACGGGACACTTGAGGCTGATAGAAGGTGTTCTCTTTGTTGTGATGTAGGCCTTTCTTCAGGTTCCCTGAAACATTTCTATTGAGGTTTATTTCGCTCACAACTGATTTAGAAGAAGAGGCTGAGTTACCATTGTGCATGTGAGAGGGAGCAGGACCCTAAGAAGCATAAGACAGGAGGGGTCCTGAGAGTGTAAGTCCCACCCCAGGATTTGTCAAAATCATGAGGATGGAATTTTGGAAACGTTGAAGAGTTTACCTAGATCTCGGGAATAAAATGTCCTCTCCCAGGACAAGGGATCCATGTATAACCTAAATTGTTAGTCCTCGAAGGATGACACCTGGACCAGCAGTGTCAGCATCACCTAAGAAATTGTTAGAAAATTCGGGGGAGATGGGCTTCACTCCTGATCCACTAACTCGGAAATTATATATTTGGGGCTCACCAGTCTGCGTATATAGGGGTGTGTGTGTGTGTGTGTGTGTGTGTGTGTGTGTGTTTAAGATTTTGTATATTTATTTGAGAGAGAAAGGGAGAGAGAGAGGATGAGAGCACATGGAAGGAGGGACAGAGGGAGAAGGAGAACATCTCCAGCAGACTCTGCGCTGAGCACAGAGCCAGACGTGGGGCTCAATCTCATGACCCCAAGACCATGACCTGAGTTGAAATCAAGAGTTGGGTGCTCATCTAAGTGCCCCACACCAACCTGTATTTTAACAAGTCTTCTGAGTGATCCTGATGTACATAAAAATTGAGAATTACTGATCTTAACAATGGTTCACAACCTTGGCCACACAGCAGATCCACCTGTGATCCGATGATTAGCAAATATGGATGCCAGAGAATCATTGTCGGTGATTCTACCAATCTAGACAAATTGTACTTCTGAGAAACAGATTACTGAAAGTAAATCTATAGGTTAAAGTAAAAAATCTCTGGTAAGCAGGACTTTTTACTGACCTTCTAGTTGGGCTCCCTAAAAATAGTTAATTCTGATTTAACAGAATCCATGTTCAGTATTTGTGCCCTCTGTAAGCATTAATTCTTCTGTCCATTTCAGGCTCTTCTGTTAGGCTAGTTGTGAGGTTTCCATTTAAAATTGGGGGACTGTAGGAAGGCAGGTAAGAATGGAGAATAGCAAGAAGGGGGGAAAGTTAGGGCAGTAGGTTTGTAGCAAACACATTCCCACTATCCCCAGAACTGTTGGGAAATGGGACAGTCATCAATATCAGAAACATGAGATGGTCCCATGGAGATAAAGCCATGCCAATGTTAAAGGCAAAGGAACTTTCAAACTTAAATGCTAAGTATTATCATCTTTGCTTTCCAGATATAGACCCAGATAGTATGTGTGGCCTGTACTCACTATCAAAGATGATCTGGTTGGGGATTTTGAATGTTTCACATAGCATACCACAGAGAGTTCTCCTAATGTTACCAAGGGCAAGGGGAAAAGCTTTCTTAGACTGTCCCTGAAATAATTCCCCATGTTTCATACTGGTGAAAGCAATTATCTGTAGTAAGAAATCTATGCTTTTCAATATTAAAAGAATATTATACATGCAAAAAATTCCACAATTTCTGTCCTCATCTTTAAAATGGACATTTTCTTAGGGCACCAGGGTGGCTCAGTCAGTTAACCCTCTGCCTTCTGCTCAGGTCATGATCCCAGGGTCCTGGGATCAAGTCCCACACCAGGCTTCACTGCTTGGCTAGGAGTTTCCTTCTCCCACTCCCTCTGCCCCTTCGCTACCCCCCCCCACAACTCATGCTCTCTCCCTTTCTCTCTGTGTCTTTCTCAAATAAATAAGTAAAATCTTAAAAAAAAAATGGACACTTTCTCTAGTTTTCAATTAATAACAGAAAAATCAGAGGACTTTAAATGTCATGATAATATCCATAAATATTGAAATTCTGATATCTCTTTGGGTTCCACTGAATGATTAGGCCCATGCTCTCAAGTCTTCCCTATAATAATTATGAAAATTCAAAGTTCTTTACAATGGGTTTATTCAAACTGAGTAATGATAATTTTTACTTTCTAAGAAATAACCACCTTAAATAAGTAGCATGAGTGTATGCATAGTGAATAATACTTATTATTTGAATAAAAACAATTTTAATGGTATTTATAAACAAATAATAATGCCTAACACAGACTGCTTTTCATATTCCCGGCCCCTAAATCTTTTCCTGAGTTAAGTCACTTAATCCCCACGAAGACCCCGAGGTAGGACCTATCATTTTCATCTTCATGTTACTGATGAGGAAAGTGAGGCAAAGAGAGGTTTAGTATCTCATCCAAGGTCACCCAGCTAATAAAAGAGCTGGGGTTTGGGCCAGGGAATTGGGCTCCAAAGTCCATGCTAAATCAATCCTGCTTTTCAAATGAAACAAATGATTTAGACTACTTGCACAAGAATTACATGAGAGTTTTCCTGAACGTTTTAGTTAGAGATCTTATCGCTTCACAGGGAAAAAAAAAAAAGAAAAAAAAAAAAAAAAGTAATCTGCTTCTCATTCCTGAGAGTCTATTAGTAAGTGAGTGGGCAAGACTCTTTTTAATGATTGTTCCTGTTCATTTCTGGCCCAAACCTCAATGATAATATAAAAACCACAGGACGCAGACCCAGGTTTCTGTTGCATGTTTTCATGAGCATGAGAACAGTGTTTCATGTTTTCCTCTAAGAAAACAAATTCACTAACGTGAGGAAGGCAATGTAAGGACACATTGCTGTAAATGTTTCTCTCGGGTTATTCAACCACTTCCGGAAGTCCCCATCGCTTTCAGAATAGAACATTCTTTTCTCTTACAATCGAATAAATCACGCTCAGATAGGCTCTGCTGTAGAGGTATCTGTGCTCTGAGAGATGCAGGAAAACAATGAGACCCCCCCGCGCCTGTCGTATATTTGCCTACTTGATCACCTCTCTCTAAATTAAGCTACTGAACTGCTGGCTTGGGGGCGGTAAACAAGGCAACATAACTGGTTTTGAACTCACATTTGAATTAACTGAATGTTTTATTGGAGACAAAGTAAAATAGAAAAGGAAGATCCTGAGGCGGCAAGAAGCAGATAATCCAGTAAGAGTGCCAGGAGAGCCAACAAAAATGGGGGTGTTGCGATGGTTACCAATAAACGCGCGGGCGCGCGCTCGCACACGCGCGCGCGCACACACACACACCCACACCCACCCAGAGCCTACATTCTCCATGTCCGTAAGATAGTGAAAACCAGCAAAATAAGCTCTTAAGTCTGGGGTTGTTCTCTCCTCTGTACTTTAATTAGTATGATCCAGCCTTTGGAGACAAGCCAGAATGAAAAAAAAAAAAGTCTTTAATTCTGCCTGTTAGTAGGTTCTAGCCTTATGAAATCCTCTCTGAAGTGAAGCCTCTGGCACATATCAGTGTAATTAGAGACACAGCACCCTTCTACTGTGAAGGTAGTCTCCTAATTAGTGAACTGACCTGAGCTGTTTATCATTTATGCAGGCCCCCCGCCAACGGTAACACAGGAAAGACTCGGGTTCCAGTCAAGTCACACTTTTGTTAGTTCTGTATCACCCAGACGAGTGACTTTTGTCTCAGAGACAAAATCAGTAAAAGCTAACAGTGGCTTATCATTAGCCCAGCACACTGTATATTCACTTTTTATTTTGTTATATTTCAGTCAGACATTTACAAGTGAAATCCAAATACGTATAGTAAGCTGATCAGCGGGATCATAAGCACAGTCTTTATCCAGATACTCAGAGTTAAAAGACAAAATGAAAGAAAGGTCAGCTGGGGGGTGGGGGGGGTAGTTTCCATCTATAACGTGGCTTAAGCGTAAATAACAAATTGGGCCTGAAGGAAAAGTAGGCCTCGAGGCTATAATGAAGTACATTTATGATGTCTTCCTTTCTATTCTACTCTACTGATTTTTCCCATGTAGAGATCTGTAGGATCTGACAAGTGTCCTCCTCTGTCTACCAACTGCGGCATCCATTATGAAGATCATAGACAGACGTGATTAGCAAGAGGGATGATATTGGTGAAGTTGCAAAGAGGAGAGGAAGCATGTTGGTTCTGTAAATCTAACAGCAGTGTGTGTGGGCCCAGTGGTCTGCTAATCCAAGGGCATAGATCTGTGGTAAATACTGTCGTAAATGAATGGAAAAGACCAGGGTAGTTTGAATTCATGTCTATTTTACATGCCCCTCTTATTTCCATTTGGGCTCATTTCCAGACCCTGTATCTAGTATATATATGCTGTTCCACAAGAGGAAACCAAGTATAACCTTTATATTTTTTGTAGAACAACAGCGGGGTCACACCCTAAAATACCACAAATGAATTCGATAAAAAGGGCTTCGTGTGTGACTCTTCCAAATTGATAAATGATTGTCTCATATATTATCTTTAATCAGAGATTTTAAGTTCAACAGATGTTAACTAGACTTATTGTGGTGATAATTTTGCAGTATATACAAATACTGAATTTTTATGTTGTATGCCTGAAACTCATATAATCTTATTTATCAGTTAAACTCCAATAAAAAAAAATAAGTAAATCAAGCAGCTTAGCTCTAGAAAAATAGGACAGTATGTATTTATCATTGTAACACATTGTAAAGTATGTATATTTTATACATATTCAGGTACACTACTTTAAGGTGTATTCAGTGTATCAAGAAAACCTGAGAATCACCTGGAAAACTTTTCATGAATGGTATACTGGAACAAATACTTAACAAAATTTTTAAAAAATTGATCATTAATACCATAATATCTATAAAGAATATTTACAAATCTATGAAGCTACACATATGTATGTTTCTTTTTTTTTTTTAAGATTTATTTTTTTGAGAGAGAGAGAGAGACAGAGCATGCGTAGGGAGTGGGGCAGAGTAAAAGGTAGAAGCAGGCTCCCTGGTGAGCAGGAAGCCTGAAGCAGGTCTCAGTCCCAGGTCCCCGGGATCGCAATCCGAGCAGAAAGCAGCCGCTTAACTGACTGAGTCACCCAGGCACCCCCCAAGATATATGTCTCAATAGTACAAAGGGAAACCCCCCAACACAGAAATAAATAAATGTAAAATACCATTAAGGATATTAAAAAAGGGGGAGCCTGCTTTTCCCTCTTCCCCTCCTGCTCCCCCTGCTTGTGGCCTCCCTCTCTCTCAAATAAATAAATAAAAATCTTAAAAAATATATATTAAAAACATTCAATGTCAAGAAGCATCAGCAAAACAAATAAAAATAAGATAAGCTGTTCATAACATTGGCTTTTTATGTACCAGAGCACTGAGGTCTCCACTGGTGAGGCAAGACAGGCAGGTCCACACACTGCTGTTGGAAGAATGCACTGTACAGCCTTTCCGAGAGCACTTTAGCAATATTAATTTGAAAGCCTTAAAAATGTTAATTTCCTAATTTTTTGAACTAGTAATTCTATTTTTTAGGGCTTTCTATGAATGAAATAATCAAAGATGCAAATATTTGCATATGAGGATATTTTTTACTATGTTATTTTTTATTAAAAAAATCAGAAGCAATCTCTACGCCCAACAATAAGATAATTTTTAAATTAAGTATATCATATTTATGTAATGGGATATCAAGCAAACATCAGAATAATATTTTTGAAAATTAATGGTTCATTAGGAGAACATGGCATAAGTTTAAATGGAAAAGTGACAAATGACTATATTTATGGGATGATTCATATTTAAGTATATTAAGTGATTTGTAAGAAAGCTTTTGGCAAATATAACCTCTTTTTTAAAAAAATCACAATGTGAAAGAATTTCTTCTTGCCTAGACTTCCTTTTCCTCTCCTCTGCCCACCTACCAATCCTTCAAGGATTATCTGAGGTTAAACCATTCTCCAGAAGTCACCCCCCTCTTAAAGGATGTGTATGCTATATAGATTTTTGCATGTGTGTGTGTGAGAGAGAGAGAGATACTTTTCTTAAATTAGGTGGTAAGTACCTTGAAGGAAGTACTTGTCTGGGATATTGTTTTCTATCCCTTATTGCAAACAGCTCACCTAATTATTTTGAATTTATTATCTATTTAAAGTATGCCAATTAAACTCGATGACAGGAGTTTGTTGCATCTACTCCTGGAATAGTCAGCTCTTGTGATTCTAAGGAGTAAAGACTTAACCACAAAGCAATCTTTTATCTGAAAATTTTTAAAGATATGTACCAGTAAGAGCAAATAAGTACAAGAACATTATTTGATGTTTCCAGGAAAATAAAATGCTTCCAGTAAACCATTACCCTGTCCTCCAACTTCCCTGCAAACTAAAAATAGTAATAGTAATAATATCTAGAAGCTGGAGAATCTGTTGACTTCTTATAATCATTAAAAAGTTGATTCTCTGTAAGTTTGATTATTCTAAATTATTTTATAGATATAAAATCTCAATTTTCATGAGATGAAATAATTTAAGCATCCTTTATGATGTTGCAAAATTTCAGACAGTAATTATTAAAGTGTGTATGACCTTTCATATTTGCACACATTCCAAGCCAATATCCCCATTATGTTTATTTTATTATTTTTATTTTTTAAAATGTTGTCAGGTATCTTTGGCAAAGAAGATGTTTTAAGTAACCAACACTGATTTAGAGATAACCAACTAATAACCCTGTGGTGTACTAAATGTGTTAGGTGTTATGAGAGATGGAATGAAGTACAATTAATCCCTTAAAATCATTTTTTTATGAGATGGCCCATTCAGAGCTCAAGAATATATTTGTTAAAATATACAGCTATTAAAGTAACCAGATGTGATATATGGGCTTAGGCAAGAACCATCATCAGTGTGTTACTCAGTAAGTGGAAATAATGCCAGCTCTGAACACTTCTTCATGAGTTTTAGTTACATGGTGTATACCAAATTACCCCAAAACTTAGCTTAAAATAATAATCACATAATATCTCTGTTTCTCTGCCTCAGGAATCCAAGTACAACTTAGTTGAGTGGTTCTGGCTCAAGGTACCTCATGAGATTGTAGTCAGACTGTTGGGAGGGCTGAGTCTCATTGAAAGGCTTGGCTGTGGGAAGATTTCCTTCCAAGCTCACTCACATAGTTATTGTTCCTTCCTGGCTGTTGCCCAGAGAATTCAGTTCCTCACCATGTGGACTTCTTCCCAGATTGCCTGAGTGTCCTTATGATGTAACAGCTGGCTCTCCCACAAGAAATAATGTGCAAGAGAGAGAGAGAGAGAAAGAAGAAAGCTGCTCTAGATGGAAGGCTCAGTCTTTTATCACCTAGTCTCAGATGTGAGCTGCTATCACTTCTGCTGTGCTCTGTTGGTCTCCGAGACCAATGCTAATACAGTGTTTGAAGGGCCTACACAGGGAATGAATTCTAGGAGCTGGGAATCATCGGGGGCTAGTTTAGGAGCTAGCTACCACAATGATAGAATATCACCTATCTGTTATTAACTGTGATCAAATATTAAGAGTCACCGAAATAGGCATTTTGTCACATCCCTTGACTTGCTTAGGGCCCAGGAATGCCATAAGCAGATTCAGATTCCTTTTGGCTTACCATATCATGGTCTACATTATAGGCTGCATTTAAAGTGCCCTTAAAATGATGAACTGAAATGGATAATTAACTCATGATTCATTTTTGTAAAGCAACTGGATAAAAAAGGACAATCTCATTTCCCTACCCTCTTTTGCTTATTCCTGTAGAGCTGAGGTCTAGATATTTGAGCCGGCGGCAGCTTCTTGCCAACACGTGGATTCCTGCATTGGTAACCTGTCGGTTTACATCGAGATACGTGTAGAGTTTAAGTAAAAAGGATTTAGTTGGGGCTTTTCATAAATGGGCCCACTCAGTTTCCCCTTTCCTAGCTAGCAGATCAAGAGTTGGTGTTTCTATATGGGGAAACATTGGTGTCATATTTAACTGAGTAGTTGAGAGGAAAGGACACTTCACTGGAATTTGCTGTTACAAAGAAGGCACACACCGACGCAATTCAAATCACATTCCCTTTGCCCAAGTCTTACTTTCCTAGAGATAGAGATCTGTCTACACTGCCCCCCACATCTACTTAGTTAACTATCATGAGCTCTAAGTATTTAAACAAGTTTAGTCTTAACCTAGAATTTCATAGATTGATCTGATCATGAG
>NW_019154216.1:439287-472531 GCF_002288905.1 Enhydra lutris kenyoni | reverse complement strand
CATATGGGGCTTGCCATGCCACTATGCTCCCAGTCCTCTCCAGAGTTCGAGATTACCAGTCTCCCGGCACCAGGGCTCGGCTCTGGAATCCCTCTGATGGGAAAACACCTGAGCCAGAGAGCAGGATTCCACCCTTCCCACAAAGTGACCCCAAAATCTTGGAGCTGGGCCCAATCCCCAGAGACGGAGACTCGTCCCTAGCCCATGAGGCCACCCCTAAGTTCCTAGGCTCTCCTGGACTCAAGATACAGAGACAAAAGCCTGAGCGACCGCATCCCACTCGCCTTTCCTTCATAAACCGAGGAGATCATTTCATGGACTGTCGATCCGCCATGCCATACGTTCGGTGCCAAACCTAAGCCGACGTAGTGTTTTCAGATTTCTCTCCCCACAGACTGGCCCACACATCTTCCAAGCTAGGGCCTCTGGAGCCATTCCGAAGGGCTGTGCCTGTCCTCTCTACGGGAACTGTGGCCAATCCATAGGGCAGAACCACAGAGATTAGGAGAATCCTACAGACCCCTGAGGCCATCCCAATAGTGTAGGCCGCGCTGGACTAAGAGGGGCCTTCTGACACAAGCTGAGCAACTCTCTCCACTGGGACACTCAGACAGTGTCCCCAGAGACAGAAGATTGAAAGGGACAGCGCCTACGCCCTAATCGGAACCTTGGCTTTGGTTTCCAGGTGTCTCTGCTCAGAGGACTGGTTTCCAAGACCAGGGTATGGTGCTTTTTGGAAGGACCACACAGAGACTCTCTCGTCTCCACATGGGGAGCTTTCTGGTTGGTGCTTTGTCAAACCCTTCAGGTAGGAGGACTCTGCAGGGCTCCTGAGCCACCAACACATTCCAAGGTCTCCACGGATACATAGACCGATTATGACCCATCCTCAGGAGAGTCCATTTCAAATCAGCCCTCTGAGTAACTCGCCCCGGAGCCAAAAGGTCATACATGTCTAGTCGCTAATAGCCAATGGGAATGCGAGGTACGAGGTACAGGCATCCATCTTTTGATCCCTGCTCTCCAGTCTTTCGGGATGGGACGTCCTGGGGCCATCCAACAGGACTCGAGTGTCCCGCAGAAGGCAACATTGAGGTTTAGAGCAACTCACAAACTCAGCGTGGGAAAACCTCCTTGGCTTCTTGAGGCCCCCACCCCCTTCAGGAAGGGGCCATCATGAACACAACCTGCAACCTGAGACAACGTCTGATCCTCGCCCTGACCTCCGATGCACGTGGCCTCGATTCAACCTCTGCAGACTGGGCCTGCCGTGCCCTCAGCCCCAAACCTAACCCTAGCTTGTGTTTTCAGACTTCCTTCTGCACTCTCCTGGCAAACAAGCCCTCTAGACTGGGAATTCCAGAACCACAACNTCTCCTGGCAAACAAGCCCTCTAGACTGGGAATTCCAGAACCACAACACAGCCCTCTGACTGCCCACCAGAAGAAAAACGTTGCCTTCTGAGGCTGCCCAGTAACCCGAAATTAGGATCAATCTGCTCGGCCCTTGACCGCACCTCAATTGGATAGGTTGCCCTGAGCACTAATGCTCTATCTGACACAGCCTGGGGACAGACGTCCCGAAAGACAAGTAGACAGCTGGCCTCACAACCAGCACATCAGACACGCCATGGCCTCAGGCTGTCATCTCGACCCAACCTGGGTTTTCAGATATCTGAACCTAGATATTCTATCAAATACCTGCACAGGTGGGTACCTGAAGCACAAATCAGAAATCCTCCTTCCCCATGGCAGTAAAGCTTGCTGTTGGCATGGAGTCACACCTTCAGGGTAGGAGAAACCGTCATGGCCCATGAGGCCACGCCCAAACTTGAGTGCCTCCTAAGGCACAAACACGCATTGTTACCTAGCGTGAACCGAATGTTCAAATAAGGCCTCTCAGGCCTGGACCAAGAACGCGCATATGGGGCTTGCCATGCCCCTATGCTCCCAGTCCTCTCCAGAGTTCGAGATTACCAGTACCAAGTACCCAGGGCTCTGCTCAGGAATCCCTCTCTTGGGGAGACACCTGAGCCACAGAGCAGGATTACACCCAATCACAATGTGACCCCGAAGTCTTTGGAGCTGGGCCCAATCCCCAGGGAGGGAGACTCGTCCGTAGCCCATGAGGCCACCCCTAAGTTCCTAGGCTCTCCTGGACACAAGATACAGAGACAAACCTGAGCGAACACCTCCCATGCCCTTGCTTCATAACCTGAGGAGTTCCCTTTTTGGACTGTAATTCTGGACTGCCATACCCTCGATGCCAAACCAAAGCCGACGTTATGTTTTCAGTTTTCTGTCCACACAGTCGTGGCCCACACCCCCTCGAGGCTAGGGCCTCTGGAGCCACACCGAAGGGCTCTGCCTGTCCTCACCACGGCAACTATGCCCAATCCATAGGACACAACCCGAGAGATTAGGAGACTCCTCCAGACACCTGAGGCCATCCTAATAGTGTAGGCCACGCCGGACTAAGAGGGGACCTCTGACACAAGCTGAGCAACTATCTCCACTGAGACAATCAGACAGTATCCCCAGAGATAGAAGATTGAAACGGACAGGTCCCTATGCCCTAATCGGAACCCTGGCTTTGGTTTCCACGTGTCTCTGCTCAGCGGACTGGTTTCAAAGACCAGCGTATGGTGCTTTTCGGAAGGACCATACAGAGAGTCTCTCGTCTCCACATGGGGACCTTTCTTGTTGGAGCTGTGTCAAACCCTTTAGATAGGAGGACTCTGCAGCGCTCCTGAGCCACCAGCACATTCCAAGTTCTTCACGGACACATAGACACATTATGACCCATCCTCAGGAGATTCCATTTCAAATCAGCCCCCTGGGTAAGTCACCACGGAGCCAAAAGATCAAACATGCTTTTCGCCAATAGCCAATGGGAATGCCAGGTACGGTGTACAGGCATCCATCCTTCGAACCCTGCTCTCCAGACTTTATGGATTGGACGTCCTGGGGCCATCCAACAGGACTCGGCTGTCCCGCAGAAGACAACCTTGAGGTTTAGAGCTACTCACAACCTCAGCGTGGGAAAACCTCCTAGGCTTCATGAGGCCCCCACACCCTTCAGGAAGGGGCCATCATGGACACAACCTGTAGCCTGAGGCAACGTCTGATCTTCGACCTGACCTCCGAAGCAGGAGGGCTCGATTCAGCCTCTCGAGACTGGGCCTGCCGAGCCATCAGCCACAAACATAAACCTAGCTTGTGTTTTCAGACTTCCTTCTGCACTCTCCTGGCAAACAAGCCCTCCAGAGTGGGAATTCCAGAACCACAACGCAGCCCTCTGCCTGCCCACCAGAAGAAAAACGTTGCCCTCTGAGGCTGCCCTGAAACCCCAAATTAGGATCAACCTGCTCGGCCCTCGACCGCACCCCAATTGGATAGGTTACCCTGAGCACTATGCTCTGTCTGACACAACCTGGGGACAGAAGTCCCGACAGACAAGGAGGCAGCTGGCCTCACAACCAGCACATCGGACAGGCCATGGCCTTAGGCTGTCATCTCGACCCAACCTGGGTTTTCAGATATCTGAACCTAGACATTCTATCAAATGCCTGCACAGGTGGGTACCTGAAGCACAAATCAGAACTCCTCCTTCCCCATGGCAGTAAAGCTTGCTATTGGCATGGAGTCACACCTTCAGGGTAGGAGAAACCATCATGGCCCATGAGGCCACTCCCAAACTTGAGTGCCTCCTAGGGCACAAACTCGCATTGTGACCTCAGCGTGAACCCCACGTTCAAATAAGGCCTCTCAGGGCCTGAACCAAGGCCCGGATATGGGGCTTGCCATGCCCCTTTGCTCCCAGTCCTGTCCAGATTTCGTGATTACCAGTCTCCCGGACCGAGGGCTCTGCTCTGGAATCCCTCTCTAGGGGAGACACCTGAGCTATAGAGTAGGATTCCACCCTTCCCACAAAGTGACCCCAAATTCTTTGGAGCTGGGCCCAATCCCCAGAGAGGGAGACTCGTTCATAGCGCATGAGGCCACCCCTAAGTTCCGTGGCTCTCCTGGACATAAGATACAGAGAAAAGCCTGAGCGAACACCTCCCACGCCTTTCCTTCATAACCCGAGGAGTTTCCCTCATGGACTGTAGATCTGGCCTGCCATACCCTCGCTGCCAAACCTAAGCCGACGTTGTGTTTTCAGATTTCTGTCCCCACAGCTCAGAGCCACACACCCTCCAGGCTAGGGCCTCTGTAGCCACACCAAAGGGCTCTGCCTGTCTTCACCACGGCAACTGTGCCCAATCCATAGGACACAACACTACAGATTAGGAGAATCCTCCATACCCCTGAGGCCATCCCCATAGTGTAGGCAGGGCTGGACTAAGAGGGGCCCTCTGATAAAAGCTGAGCAACTATCTCCACTGAGACACTCAGACAGTGTCCCAAGAGACAGATGATTGAAACAGACAGGCCCCTACGCCCTAATCGGAAGCCTGGCTTTGGTTTCCAGGTGTCTCTGCTCAGCGGACTGGTTTCAAAGACCAGCAAATGGTGCTTTTCAGAAGGACCACACAGAGACTCTCTCGTCTCCACATGGGGACCTTTCTGGTCGGAGCTGTGTCCAACCCTTCAGGTAGGAGGACTGTGCAGGCTCCTGAGCCACCAGCACATTCCAAGTTCTCCACGGACGCATAGACCCATTATGACCCATCCTCAGGAGATCCCATTTCAAATCAGCCCCCTGGGTAAGTCACCCCGGAACCAAAAGATCAAACATGTCTTGTCGCTAATAGCCCATGGGAATATGAGGTACGGTGTACAGGCATCCATCCTTCGAACCCTGCTCTTCAGTCTTCGGGATGGGACGTCCTGAGGCCCTCCAACAGGAATCGACTGTCCCGCAGAAGGCAACCTTGAGGTTTAGAGCAACTCACAAACTCAGTGTGGGAAAACCTCCTTGGCTTCATGAGACCCGTACCCCCTTCAGGAAGAGTCCATCATGGACACAACCTGCAGCCTGAGGCAACGTCTGATCCTCGCCCTGACCTCCGATGCAGGAGGCCTCGATTCAGCCTATGCAGAATGGGCCTGTCGTGCCCTTGGACCCAAACCTAACCCGAGCTTGTGTTTTCAAACTTCCCTCTGCATTCGCCTGGCAAACAAGCCCTCCAGAGAGGGAATTCCAGAACCACAACGCAGCCCTCTGCCTGCCCACTGGAAGAAAAACCTTGTCTTCTGAGGCTTCCCAGAAACCCCAAATTAGGATCAACCGGCTCGGCCCTCGACCGACCCCAATTTGTTAGGCTGCCCTGAGCATTAATGCTCTGTGTGACACAGCCTGGGGACAGACATCCCGACAGACAAGGAGACAGCTGGACTCACAAAGAGCACATCGGAAACTCCATGGCCTTAGGCTGTCATCTCTACCCAACCTGGGTTTTCAGATATCTGAACCTAGACATTCTATCAAATGCCTGCACAGGTGGGTACCTGAAGCACAAATCAGACCTCCTCCTTCCCCATAGCAGTAAAGCTTGCAGTTGGCATGGAGTCACACTTTCTGCGTAGGAGAAACCTTCATGGCCCATGAGGCCACACCCAAACTTGTGTGCCTCCTTGGGCACAAACTCGCATTGTGACCTCAGCGTGAACCCCACGTTCAAATAAGGCCTCTCAGGGCCTGGACCAAGAACCCGCAAATGCGGCTTGCTATGCCCCTATGCTCCCAGTCCTCTCCAGAGTTCAAGATAACCAGTCTCCCGGACTCAGGGCTCTGCTCTGGAATCCCTCTCTTGGAGAGACACCTGAGCCAGCTAGCAGGATTCCACCCATCCCCCAAAGTGACCCCAAAGTCTTTGGAGCTGGGCCCAATCCCCAGCGAAGGAGACTCGTCCATAGCCCATGAGGCCACTCCAAAGTTCCTCGGCTCTCCTGGACACAAGATGCAGAGAAAAAAGACTGAGCGACCGCCTCCCACTCGCCCTTCCTTCATAAACCAAGGAGTTCCTCTCATGGACTGTAGATCCCGTCTTCCATAACCTCTGTGCCACACCTAAGCCGACGTTGTGTTTTCAGATTTCTGTCCCCACAGCCCTGGCCCACACACCTCCAGGCTAGGTCCTCTGGAGCCACACCGAAGGGCTGTGCCTGTCCTCTCCACGGAAACTGTGTCCAATCCATAGGACACAACCCTAGAGATTAGAAGACTCCTCCAGACCCCTGAGGCCATCCCAATAGTGTAGGCCGCGCTGGACTTAGAGGGGCCCTCTGACAAAAGCTGAGCAACTATCTGTACTGAGACCCTCAGACAGTGTCCCCAGAGAAAGAAGATTGACACGGACAGGCCCCTACACTCTAATCAGAACACTCGCTTTGGTTTCCAGGTGTCTCTGCTCAGTGGACTGGTTTCAAAGACCAGCAAATGGTGCTTTTCAGAAGGACCACACAGGGACTCTCTCATCTCCATATGGGGAGATTTCTTGTTGGAGCTGTGTCAAACTCTTCATGTAGGAGGCATCTGCAGGGTGTCTGAGCCACCAGCACATTCCAAGGTCTCCACGGATACATAGACCCTTTATGACCCATTCTCAGTAGAGTCCATTTCAAATCAGAGCCCTGGGTAACTCGCCCCGGAGCCAAAAGTTCAAACATGTCTTGTCGCTAATAGCCAAAGGGAATGCGAGGTACGGTGTACACGCATCCATCTTTTGATCCCTGCTCTCCAGTCTTTCGGGATGGGACGTCCTCAGGCCTTCCAACAGGACTCAACTGTCCCGCAGAAGGCAACCTTGAGGTTTAGAGCAACTCACAAACTCAGCGTGGGAAAACCTTCTTGGCTTCATGAGGCCCCCACCCTTCAGGAAGGAGCCATCATGGACACAACCTGCAGCCTGAGGCAACGTCTGATCCTCGCCCTGACCTCCGATGCAGGAGGCCATGATTCAGCCTCTGCAGTGTGGGCCTGCCGTGCCCTCGGCCCCAAACCTAACCCTAGCTTGTGTTTTCAGACTTCCTTCTGCACTCTCCTGGCAAACAAGCCCTCCAGAGTGGGAATTCCAGAACCACAACGCAGCCCTCTGCCTACCCACCAGAAGAAAAACGTTGCCCTCTGAGGCTGCCCAGAAACCCCAAATTAGGATCAACCTACTCGGCCCTCGACAGCACCCCAACTGGATAGGATGCCCTGAGCACTAATGCTCTGTCGGACACAATCTGGGGACATACGTCCCGACAGACAAAGAGAGAGCTGGGCTCACAACCAGCACATCGGACACATCATGGCCTTAGGCTGTCATCTCTACCCAACCAGGGTTTTCATACATCTGAACCTAGACATTCTATCTAATGCCTGCACAGGTGGGTACCTGAAGCACAAATCAGAACTCCTCCTTCCCCATGGCAGTAAAGCTTGCTGTTGGCATGGAGTCACACCTTCAGCATAGGAGAAACCTTCACGTCCCATGAGGCTACGCCCAAACTTGAGTACCTCTTAGGGAATAAATTCGCATTGTGACCTGAACGTGAACCCCACGTTCAAATAAGTCCTCTCAGGGCCTGGACCAAGAGCCCGCATATTCGGTTTGCCAAGCCCCTATGCTCCCAGTCCTCTTCAGAGTTCGAGATTACCAGTCTCCCGGACCCAGGGCTCTGCTCTGGAATCCCTCCCCTGCGGAAACAACTGAGGCAGAGAGCAGGATTCCACCCTTCCCACAAAGTGACCCCAATGTCTTTGGAGCTGGGCCCAAACCCCAGAGAGGGAGACTCGTCCATAGCCCATGAGGCTATCCCTAAGTTCCTCGGCTCTCCTGGACACAAGATGCAGAGACAAAAGCCTGAGCCACCGCCTCCCACTCGCCCTTCCTTCATAACCCGAGTTGTGCCCTTCATGGACTGTAATCCGGCCTGCCAAACACTCGGTGCCAAACCTAAGATGACGTTCTGTTTTCAGATTTTTATCCCCACAGCCCTGGCCCACACACCCTCCAGGATTGAGCCTCTAGAGCCACACGGAAGGGCTGTGCCTGTCCTCTCCATGGGAACTGTTCGCAATCCAAAGGACACAACCCTAGAGATTAGGAGAATCCTCCAGTCCCTAAGCCCATCCCAATAGTGTAGGCCATGCTGGACTAAGAGGGGCCCTCTGACACAAGCTGAGCAACTATATCCACTGAGAAACTCAGAGAGTGTCCCCAGAGACAGAAGATTGAAACGGACAGGCCCTACACCCTAATCGGAACCCTGGCTTTGGTTTCAGGGGTCTATGCTCAGCGGACTGGTTTCAAAGACCAGCAGATGGTGCTTTTCCGAAAGACCACACAGAGAATCTCTCATCTCCACATGGGGAGCTTTCTTGTTGGAGCTGTGTCAAACTCTTCAGGTAGGAGGACTCTGCAGGGCTCCTGAGCCACCAACACATTCCAAGGTGTCCACGGAAACATAGATGCATTACGACCCATCCTCAGGAGGGTCTATTTCAAATCAGCCCCCTGGGTAACTCGCCCCCGAGCCAAAAGATCAAACATGTCTTGTCGCTAATAGCCAATGGGAATGCGAGGTACGGTGTACAGGCATCGATCCTTCGAACCCTGCTCTCCAGTCTTCAGGATGGGACATCATGGGGCCCTCCAACAGCACTCGACATTCCCGCAGAAGGCAACCTTGAGGTTTAGAGCAACTCACAAACTCAGCGTGGGAAAACCTCCTTGGCTTCATGAGCCCCCCCAACCTTTCAGGAAGGGGCCATTATGGACAAAACATGAAGCCAGAGGCAACGTCTCATCCTCGCCCTGATCTCAGATGCAGGAGGCCTCGATTCAGCTTCTGCAGTGTGGGCTTGCCGTGCCCTCGGCCCCAAACCTAACCCTAGCTTATGTTTTCAGACTTCCTTCTGCACTCTCTTGGAAAACAAGCCCTCCGGACTCTGAATTCCAGAACCACAAGGAAGCCCTCTGCCTGCCCACCAGAAGAAAAATGTTGCCCTCTGAGGATGCCCAGAAACCCCAAATTAGGATCAATCTGCTTGGTCCTCGACCGCACCCCAATGGATAGGTTGCCCTGAGTACTAATGGTCTGTCTGACACAGCCTGGGGACAGACGTCCCGACAGAAAATGAGACAGCTGGCCTCACAACCAGCACATCGAACACGCCATGGCCTTAGGCTGTCATCTTTACCCAACCTGGGTTTTCAGATATCTGACCTAGACATTCTATCAAATGCCTGCACAGGTGGGTACCTGAAGCACAAATCAGAACTCCTCCTTCCCCATGGCAGTAATGTTTACACTTGGCATGGAGTCACACCTTCAGTGTAGGAGAAATCTTCATGGCCCATGAGGCCACGCCCATACTTGAGTGCCTCCTAGGGCACAAACTCGCATTGTGACCTCAGCGTGAACCCCAAGTTCAAATAAAGCCTCTCAGGGCCTGGACTAAGAGCCCGCATATGGGGCTTGCCATGACCCTATGCTCCCAGTCCTCTCCAGAGTTCCAGATTACCAGTATCCCGGACCCAGGGCTATGCTCTGGAATCCCTGTCATGGGGAGACACCTGAGTCAGAGAGCAGGATTCTACCCTTCTCACAACGTGACCCCAATGTCTTTGGACCTGGGCCAAATCCCCAGTAAGGGAGACTCGTCCATAGCCCATGAGGCCACACCTAAGTTCCTCGGCTCTCCTGGACACAAGATGCAGAGACAAAAGCTTGAGCGACCTCCTCCCACTCGTCCTTCCTTTATAACCCTAGGATTTCCCCTCATGGACTGTAGATCTGGCCTGCCATACCCTCGGTGCCAAACCTAAGCTGACGTTCTGTTTTCAGATTTTTATCCCCACAGTCCTGGCCCACACACCCTCCAGGCTTGAGCCTCTGGAGCCACACCAAAGGGCTGTGCCTCTCCTCTTCACGGCAACTGTTTGCAATCCAAAGGACACAACCCTAGAGATTAGGAAAATCCTCCAGAACCCTGAGGTCATCCCAATAGTGTAGGCCGCGCTGCACTAAGACGGGCCCTCTGACACAAGCTGAGCAACTATCTCCACTGAGACACTCAGAGAGTGTCCCCAGACACAGAAGACTGAAACGGACAGGTCTCTACGCCCTATTCAGAACCCTGGCTTTGGTTTCCAGGTGTCTGCTCAGCGGACTAATTTCAGAGACCAGCGGATGGTGCTTTTCGGAAGGACCACACAGAGACTCTCTCGGCTCCACATGGGGACCTTTCTTCTTGGAGCTGTGTCAAACCCTTCATGTAGGAGGATTCTGCACAGCTCTTGAGCCATGAGCACATTCCAAGGTCTCCACGGAAATAGAGACCCATTATGACCCACCCTCAGGAGAGTCCATTTCAAATCAGCCCCCTTGGTAACTCGCCCCGGAGCCAAAAGATCAAACATGTCTTGTTGCTAATAGCCAATCGGAATGCGAGGTCGGTGTACAGGCATCCATCCTTCGAACCCTGCTCTCCAGTCTTTATGGATCGGACGTCCTGGGGCCATCCAAAAGGACTCGGCTGTCCCGCAGAAGGCAACCTTGAGGTTTAGAGCAACTCATAAACTCAGCGTGGGAAAACCTCCTTGGTTTCATGAGGCCCCCACCCCCTTCATGAAGGGGCCATCATAGACACAAATTGCAGCCTGAGGCAACGTCTGATCCTCGCCCTGAACTCAGATGCAGGAGTTCTCGATTCAGCCTCTGCAGAGTGGGCATGCCGAGCCATCGGCCCCAATCCTAAACCTAGCTTGTGTTTTCAGACTTCCTTCTGCACTCTCCTGGCAAACAAACCCTCCAGACTGGGAATTCCAGAACCACAACGCAGCCCTCTGCCTGCCCACCAGAAGAAAAACGTTGCCCTCTGAGGCTGCCCTGAAACTCCAAATTAGGATCAACCTGCTCAGCCCTCGACCGCACCCCAATTGGATAGGTTGCCCTGAGCACTAATGCTCTCTCTGACACAGCCTGGGGACAGACGTCCCGATACACAAGGAGTGTGTCATCTCTACCCAACCTGGGTTTTCAGATATCTGAACCTAGACATTCTATCAAATGCCTGCACAGGTGGGTACCTGAAGCACAAATCAGAACTCCTCCTTCCCCATGGCAGTAAAGCTTGCTGTTGGCATGGAGTCACACCTTCAGGGTAGGAGAAACCGTCATGGCCCATGAGGCCACGCTCAAACTTGATTGCCTCCTAGGGCACAAACTCGCATTGTGACCTCAGCGTGAACCCCACGTTCAAATAGGCCTCTCAGGGCCTGGACCAAGGCCCGCATATGGGGCTTGCTAAGCCCCGTTGCTCCCAGTCCTCTCCAGATTTCGAATTTACCAGTCTCCCGGACTCAGGGCTCTGCTCTGGAATCCCTCTCTTGGGGAGACACCTGAGCCAGAGAGTAGGATTCCACCCTTCCCACAAAGTGACCCCAAAGTCTTTGGAACTGGGCCCAATCCCAGAGTGGGAGACTCATCAATAGCCCATGAAGCCACCCCTAAATTCCTCGGCTCTCCTGGACACAAGATACAGAGAATAGCCTGAGCGAACGCCTCCCACGCCCTTCCTTCATACCCCGAGGAGTTCCCCTCATGGACTTTCGATCCTGCCTGCAATAACCTCGGTGCCAAACCTAAGCCACGTTGTGTTTTCAGATTTCTGTCCCCACAGCCCTGGCCCACACACCCTTCAGACTAGGGCCTCTGTAGCCACACCGAAGGGCTCTGCCTGTCTTCACCACGGCAACAGTGCCCAATCCATAGGACACAACACTACAGATTAGGAGAATCCTCCATACCCCTGAGGCCATCCCAATCGTGTAGGCCGCGCTGGACTAAGAGGGGCCCTCTGACAAAAGCTGAGCAACTATCTCCACTGAGACACTCAGACAGTGTCCCAAGAGACAGATGATTGAAACGGACAGGCCCCTACGCCCTAATCAGAATCCTGGTTTGGTTTCCAGGTGTCTCTTCATCGGACTGGTTTCAAAGACCAGCGTATGGTGCTTTTCGGAAGAACCACACATAGAATCTCTGTATCCACATGGAGACCTTTCTTGTTGGAGCTTTGTCAAACCCTTCAAGTAGGAGGACTGTGCAGGGCTCTTGAGCCACCAGCACATTCCAAGTTTTCCACGGAAACATAGACCCATTATGACCCACCTCAGGAGATTCCATTTCAAATCAGCCCCCTGGGTAAGTCACCCCGGAGCCAAAAGATCAAACATGTCTTGTCGCTTATAGCCAATGGGAATATGAGGTACGGTGTACAGGCATCCATCCTTCGAACCCTGCTCTCCAGTCTTTCGGGATGGGACGTCCTGGGGCCCTCCAACAGGACTCGACTGTCCCGCAGAAGGCAACCTTCAAGTCTAGAGCAACTCACAAACTCAGCGTGGGAAAACCTCCTTGGTTTCATGAGGCTCCTACCCCCTTCAGGAAGGGGCCATCATGGACACAACCTGCAGCCTGAGGCAATGTCTGATCCTCGCCCTTCCCTCAGATGTAAGCGGCCTCGATTCAGCCTCTTCAGACTGGGCCTGCCGTGCCCTAAGCCCAAAACCTAACCCTAGCTTGTGTTTTCAGACTTCCTTCTGCACTCGCCTGGCAAACAAGCCCTCCAGAGTGGGAATTCCAGAACCACAACGCAGCCCTCTGCCTGCCCACCGGAAGAAAAACGTTGCCTTCTTAGGCTGCCCAGAAACACCAGTTAGGATCAACCATCTCGGCCCTCGAACGACCCCAATTGGAAAGGTTGCCCTGAGCACTAATGCTCTGTCTGACACAGCTTGGGGACAGACATCCCGACAGACAATGAGACAGCTGGCCTCACAACTAGCACATCGGACACGCCATGGCCTTAGGCTGTCATCTCTACCCAGCCTGTGTTTTCAGATATCTGAACCTAGACATTCTATCAAATGCCTGCCAGGTGGGTATCTGAAGCACAAATCAGAACTCCTTCTTCCCCATAGCAGTAAACCTTGCTGTTGGCATGGAGTCACACCTTCAGAGTAGGAGAAAACTTCATGGCCCATGAGGATACGCCCAAACTTGTGTGCCTCCTAGGGCACAAACTCGCATTGTGACCTCAGCGTGAACCCCACGTTCAAATAAGGCCTCTGAAGTACTGGACCAAGAGCCCGCATATGGGGCTTGCCATGCCCCTATGCTCCCAGTCCTGTCCAGAGTTCCAGATTACCAGTCTCCCGGACCCAGGGCTCTGATCTGGAATCCCTCTTTTGGGGAGACACCTGAGCCAGAGAGCAGGATTCCACCCTTCCACAAAGTGACCCCAAAGTCTTTGGAGCTGGGCCCAATCCCCAGAGAGGGAGACTCGTCCATAGCCCATGAGGCCACCCCTAAGTTCCTCGGCTCTCCTGGACACAAGATGCAGAGAAAAAAGCCTGAGCAACCGCCTCCCACTCGACCTTCCATCAAACCCGAGGAGTTCCCCTCATGGACTGTAGATCCGGCCTGCCAAACCCTCGGTGCCAAACCTAAGCCAACGTTGTGTTTTCAGATTTCTGTCCCCAAATCCCTGGCCCACACACACTCCAGGCTTGAGCCTCTGGAGCCACACCGAAAGGCTGTACCTGTCCTCTTCACGGGGAACTTTTCGCAATCCAAAGGGAACAACCCTAGAGATTAAGAGAATCCTCCAGACCCCTGAGGCCATCCCAATAGTGTAGGCTGCGCTGGACTAAGAGGGGCCCTCTGACACAAGCTGAGCAACTATCTCCACTGAGACACTCAAGCAGTGTCCCCAGAGACAGAAGATTGAAACGGACAGGCCCCTATGCTAAAATCGGAATCCTGGCTTTGGTTACCCGGTGTTTCTGCTCAGAGGACTGGTTTTAAAGCCAGCGTATGGAGCTTTTCGGAATGACCACACAGAGAATCTCTCGTCTCCACACGGGGAGATTTCTGGTTGGAGCTTTTTCAAACCATTCAGATAGGAGGAGTCTGCAGGGCTCCTGAGCCCACAGCACATTCGAAGGTCTCCACGGAAACATAGACCCATTATGACCCATCCTCAGGAGAGTCCATTTCAAATCAGGCCCCTGGGTAACACGCACCGGAGCCAAAAGATCAAACATCTCTTTTCGCTAATAGCCAATGGGAATGCAAGGTACGGTGTACAGGCATCCAAACTTCGACCCCTGCTCTCCAGTCTTTCGGGATGGGACGTCCTGGGGCCCTCCAACAGGACTCGACTGTCCCGCAGAAGGCAACCTTGAGATTTAGAGCAACTCACAAACTCAGCGTGGGAAAACCTCCTTGGCTTCATGAGGCCCCCACGCCCTTCAGGAAAGGTCCATTATGTACACAACCTGCAGCCTGAGACAACATCCGATCCTCGCCCTGACCTCAGATGCAGGAGGCCTCGATTCAGCCTCTGTAGTGTGGGCTTGCCATGCCCTCGGCCCCAAACCTCAGCCTAGCTTTTGTTTTCAGACTTCCATCTGCACTCTTGTGGTAAACAAGCCCTCCAGACTGGGAATTCCAGAACCACAACGCAGCCCTCTGCCTGCCCACCAGAAGAGAAACGTTGCCCTATGAAGCTGCCCTGAAACCCCAAATTTGAATCAACCTGCTGAGTCCTCAACCACACACTAGTTGGATAGGTTGCCCTGAGCACTAATGCTCTGTCTGACAGCCTGGGCACAGACGTCCCGACAGACAAGGAGACAGCTGTCCTCACAACCAGCACATCGGATATGCCATGGCCTTAGGCTGTCATCTCTACCCAACCTGGGTTTTCAGAAATCTGAACCTAGACATTCTATCAAATGCCTGCACAGGTGGGTACATGAAGCACAAATCAGAACTCCTCTTCCCAATGGCAGTAAAGCTTGCTGTTGGCATGGAGTCACACCTTCCGGGTAGGAGAAACCTTCATGGCCCATGAGGCCACGCCTAAACTTGAGTGTCTCCTAGGGCACAAACTCGCATTGTGACCTCAGCGTAAACCCCACATTCAAATAAGGCCTCTCAGGGCCTGGACCAAGAGCCCGTATATGGGGCTTGCCAAGCCCCTATGCTCCCAGACCTCTCCAGAGTTTGAGATTACCAGTCTCCCGGACCCAGGGCTCTGCTCAGGAATCCCTCTCTTGGAGAGACACCAGAGCCAGAGAGCAGGATTCCACCCTTCCCACAAAGTGACCCCAAAGTCTTTGGAGCTGGGCCAAATCCCAGGGAAGGAGACACGTTCATAGCCCATGAGGCCACCCCTAAGTTCCTAGGCTCTCCTGGACACAAGTTGCAGAGACAAAAGCCTGAGCGAACGCCTCCCATTCGCCCTTCCTTCATAACCCGAGGAGTTCCCTTCATGGACTGTAGATCCGGCCTGCCATACCCTCAGTGCCAAACCTAAGCCGAACTTGTGTTTTCAGATTTCTGTCCACACAGTCCTGGGTCACACACCCTCCAGGCTAGGGCCTCTGGAGCCACACCGAAGGGCTCTGCCTGTCCTCACCACGGCAACTATGCCCAATCCATAGGACACTACCCTACAGATTAGGAGACTCCTCCAGACCCCTGAGGCCATCCCAATAATGTAGGTCGCCCTGGACTAAGAGGGGACCTCTGACACAAGCTGAGCAACTAAGTCCACTGAGACACTCAGGCAGTGTCCCCAGAGACAGAAGATTGAAACGGACAGGGCCCTACGCCCTAATCAGAACCCTGGCTATGGTTTCCATGTGTCTCTGCTCAGTGGACTGGTTTCAAAGCCAGCGTATGGTGCTTTTCAGAAGGACCACACAGAGACTCTCTCGTCTCCACATGGGCAGATTTCTGGTTGAGGCTGTGTCAAACCCTTCAGGTAGGAGGACTCTGCAGGGCTCCTGAGCCCACAAGGTCTCCACGGAAACATAGACCCATTATAACCCAGCCTCACGAGACTCCTTTTCAAATCAGCCCCCTGGGTTACTCGCCCCCAAGCCAAAAGATCAAACATGTCTTGTCGCTAATAGCCAATGGGAATGCGAGGTACGTTGTACAGGCATCCATCCTTCGAACCCTGCTCTCCAGTCTTTCGGGATGGGACGACCTGGGGCCCTCCAACAGGACTCGACTGTCCCGCAGAAGGCAACCCTGAGATTTAGTGCAATTCACAAACTCAGCGTGGGAAAACCTCCTTGGTTTCATGAGGCCACCACCCCCTTCAGGAAGGGGCCATCATGGACACAACCTGAAGCCTGAGGCAACATCTGATCCTCGCCCTGACCTCCAATGCAGGAGGTCTCGATTCAGCCTCTGCAGACTGGGCCTGCCCTGCCCTCGGCCCCAAACCTAAATATAGCTTGTGTTTTCAGACTTCCTTCTGCACTCTCCTGGCAAACAAGCCCTCCAGACTGGGAATTCCAGAACCACAAAGCAGCCCTCTGCCTGCGCACCAGAAGAAAAACGTTGCCCTCTGAGGCTGCCCAGAAACCCCAAATTAGGATCAACCTGCTCGGCCCTCGACGGCACCCCAATTGGATAGGTTGCCCTGAGCACTAATGCTCAATCTGACATAGCCTGGGGACAGACGTCCCGACAGACAAGGAGACAGCTGGCCTCACAACCAGCACATCTGACACGCCATGCCCTTAGGCTGTGTTCACTACCCAAGCTGGGTTTTCAGATATCTGAACCTAGACATTCTATCAAATGCCTGCACAGATGGGTACCTGAAGCACAAATCAGAACGCCTCCTTCCCCATGGCAGTAAAGCTTGCTGCAGGCTTGAAGTCACACCTTCAGGGTAGGAGAATCCTTCATGTCCCATGAGGCAACGCCCAAACTTGAGTACCTCTTAGGGCACAAATTCACAATGTGACCTCAACGTGAACCCCACGTTCAAATAAGACCTCTCAGGGCCTGGATCAAGAGCCCGCATATTCGGTTTGCCATGCCCCTATGCTCCCAGTTCTCTGCAGAGTTCGAGATTACCAGTCTCCATGACACAGGGCTCTGCTCTGGAATCCCATCCTATGGAAACACCTGAGTCAAAGAGAAGGATTCCAACCTTCCCACAAAGTGACCCCAATGTCTTTGGAGCTGGTCCCAAACCCCAGAGAGGGAGACTCGTCCATAGCCCATGAGGCCATCCCTAAGTTCCTCGGCTCTCCTGGACACTAGATGCAGAGACAAAAGCCTGAGCGAACGCCTCCCACTCGCCCTTCCTTCATAACCCGAGGAGTTCCCTTCATGGACGTAGATCCGGCCTGCCATACCCTCGCTGCCAAACCTAAGCCGACGTTGTGTTTTCAGATTTCTGTCCCCACAGCCCTGACCCACACACCCTCCAGTCTAGGGCCTCTGGAGCCACACCGAAGGGCTCTGCTTGTCCTCACCATGGAATCTATGCCCAATCCATAGGACACAAACCTACAGATTAGGAGACTCCTCCAGACCCCTGAGGCCATCCCAAACGTGTAGGCCGCGCTGGACTAAGAGGGGCCCTCTGACACAAGCTGAGCAACTATCTCCACTGAGAAACTCAGACAGTGTCCCCAGAGACAGAAAATTGAAAAGGACAGGGCCCCACGCCCTAATCGGAATCCTGGCTTTGGTTTTCAGGTGTCTCTGCTCAGTGGACTAATTTCAAAGACCAGCGGATGGTGCTTGTTGGAAGGACCACACAGAGACTCTCTCATATCCACTGGCGAGCTTTCTTGTTGGAGCTGTGTCAAACCCTTCATGTAGGAGGATTCTGCACGGCTCCTGAGCCTCGAGCACATTCCAAGGTCTCCACGGAAACAGAGACGCGTCATGACCCACCCTCAAGAGAGTCCGTTTCAAATCAGCTCCCTGGGTAACTCGCACCGGACCAAAAGATCAAATATGTCTTGTCGCTAATAGCCAATGGGAATGCGAGGTACGGTGTACAGGCATGCATCCTTCGAACCCTGCTCTCCAGTCTTTCGGGATGGGACGACCTGGGGCCCTCCAACAGGACTCGACTGTCCCGCAGAAGGCAACCTTGAGATTTAGAGCAACTCAAAAACTCAGCGTGGGAAAACCTCCTTGGCTTCATGAGGCCCCCAACCCCTTCAGGAAGTTGCCATCATAGACACAACTTGCAGCCTGAGGCAACGTCTGATCCTCGCCCTGACCTCAGATGCAGGAGACCTCGATTCAGCCTCTGCAGACTGGGCCTTCTGAGCCATCGGCCCCAAACCTAACCCTAGCTTGTGTTTTCAGACTTCCTTCTGCACTCTCCTGGCAAACAAGCCCTCTAGACTGGGAATTCTAACACCACAACGCAGCCCTCTGCCTGCCCACCAGAAGAAAAACGTTGCCCTCTGAGGCTGCCCAGAAACCCCAAATTAGGATCAACCTGCTCAGCCCTCGATCGCACCCCAACTGGATAGGTTGCCGTGAGCACTAATGATCTGTCTGACATAGCCTGGGGACAGACGTCCCGATACTCAAGGAGACAGCTGGCCTCACATCCAGCACATCAGACACGCTATTGCCAGAGGCTGTCATCTCTACCCAACCTGGGTTTTCAGATATCTGAACCTAGACGTTCTATCAAATGCTTGCACAGGTGGGTACCTGAAGCACAAATCAGAGCTCCTCCTTCCCCAAGACAGTAAAGCTTGCTGTTGGCATGGAGTCACACCTTCAGGGTAGGAGAAACCGTCATGGCCCATGAGGCCAAGCTCAAACTTGATTGCCTCCTAGGGCACAAACTCGCATTGTGACCTCATCGTGAACCCCACGTTCAAATAAGGCTTCTCAGGGCCTGGACCAAGGCCCGCATATGATGCTTGCCAAGCCCCTTTGCTCACAGTCCTCACCAGATTTCGAGATTACCAGTCTCCCGGACCCAGGGCTCTGCTACGGAATCCCTCTCTTGGGGAGACACCTGAGCCAGAGAGTAGGATTCCACCCTTCCCACAAAGGGACCCCTAAGTCTTTAGAGCTGGGCCCAATCCCCAGAGATGGAGATTCGTCCATAGCGCATGAGACCACCCCTAAGTTCCTCGGCTCTCCTGGACACAAGATACAGAGAAAAGCCTGAGCGAACGCCTCCCACGCCTTTCCTTCATAACACGAGGAGTTCCCCTCATGGACTGTCGATCCTGCCTGCAATAGCCTCGGTGCCAAACCTAAGCCGCGTTGTGTTTTCAGATTTCTGTCCCCACAGCCCTGGCCCACACGCCCTCCAGGCTAGGGCCTCTGGAGCCACACCGAAGGGCTATGCCTGTCTTCACCACGGCAACTGTGCCCAATCCCTACGACACAACCCTACAGATTAGGAGAATCCTCCATAAACCTGAGGCCATCCTAATAATGTAGGCAGGGCTGGACTAAGAGGGGCCCTCTGACAAATGCTGAGCAACTATCTCCACTGAGAACTCAGGCAGTGTCCCAAAGACAGAAGATTGAAACGGACAGGCCCCTACGCCCTAATCAGAATACTGGCTTTGGTTTCCAAGTGTCTCTTCAGCGGACTGGTTTCAAAACCAGCGAATGCTGCTTTTCGGAAGAACCACACATAGGATCTCTGTATCCACATGGGAACCTTTCTTGTTGGAGCTATATCAAACCCTTCAGGTAGGAGGACTGTGCAGGGCTCTTGAGCCACCAGCACATTCCAAGTTTTCCACGGAAACATAGACCCATTATGACCCATCCTCAGGAGATTCCATTTCAAATCAGCCCCCTGGGTAAGTCACCCCGGAGTCAAAAGATCAAATATCTCATGTCGCTAATAGCCAATGGGAATATGAGGTACGGTGTACAGGCATCCATCCTTCGAACCCTGCTCTCCAGTCTTTCGGGATGGGACGTCCTGGGGCCCTCCAACAGGACTCGACTCTCCCGCAGAAGGCAACCTTGAGATTTAGAGCAACTCACAAACTCAGCGTGGGAAAACCTCCTTGGTTTCATGAGGCCCCCACCCCCTTCAGGAAGGGCCATCATGGACACAACCTGCAGCCTGAGGCAACGTCTGATCCTCACCCTGACCTCAGATGCAGGAGGCCACGATTCAGCCTCTGCAGACTGGGACTGCAGTGCCCTAAGCCCCAAACCTAACCATAGCTTGTGTTTTCAAACTTCCTTCTGCACTCTCCTGGCAAACAAGCCCACCAGAGTGGGAATTCCAGAACCACAACGCAGCCCTCTGACTGCCCACCAGAAGAAAAACGTTGTCTTCTGAGGCTGCCCAGAAACCCCAGTTAGGATCAACCTGCTAGGCCCTCGACCGACCACAATTGGATAGGTTGCCCTGAGCACTAATGCTCTGTCTGACACAGCCTGGGGACAGACGTCCCGATACACAAGGAGACAGCTGGCCTCACAACTAGCACATCGGACACACCATGGTCTTAGGCTGTCATCGCTACCCAACCTGGGTTTTCATATATCTGTACCTAGACATTCTATCAAATGCCTGCACAGGTGAGTACCTGAAGCACAAATCAGAACTCCTCCTTCCCCGTGGCAGTAAAGCTTGCTGTTGGCATGGAGTCACACCTTCAGAGTAGGAGAAAACTTCATGGACCATGAGGATACGCCCAAACTTGAGTACCTCCTAGGGCACAAACTCGCATTGTGACCTCAGCGTGAACCCCATGTTCAAATAAGTTCTCTCAGGGCCTGGACCAAGAGCCCGCATATGGGGCTTGCCATGCCCCTATGCTCCCAGTCATCTCCAGAGTTCGAGATTACCAGTCTCCCGGACCCAGGGCTCTGCTACCGAATCCCTCCCTTGCGGAGACACTTGAGACAGAGAGGTGGATTCCACCCTACCCACAAAGGGACCCCAAAGTCTTTGGAGCTGGGCACAATCCCCAGAGAGGGAGACTCGTCCAGAGCCCATGAGGCCACTGCTAACTTCCTCAGCTCTCCTGGACACAAGATGCAGAGACAAAAGCCTGAGCGACCGCATCCTACTCGCCCTTCCTTCATAACCTGTGGAGTTCCCCTAATGGACTGTAGATCCGGCCTGCCATACCCTCGCTGCCAAACCTAAGCCGACGTTGTGTTTTCAGATTTCTGTCCCCCAGGCCTGACCCACACACCCTCCAGGCTAGGGCCTCTGGAGCCACACCGAAGGGCTGTGCCTGTCCTCTCCACGGAAACTGTGCCCAATCCATAGGACACAACCCTAAAGATTAGGAGACTCCTCCAGACCCCTGAGGACATCCCAATCGTGTAGGCCGCGCTGGACTAAGAGGGGCCCTCTGACACATGCTGTGCAAATATCTCCACTTAGACACTCAGACAGTGTCCCCAGAGACAGAAGATTGAAACGGACAGGACCCTTCGCGCTCATCGGAACCCTGGCTTTGGTTTCCAGGTGTCTCTGCTCAGCGGACTGGTTTGAAAGCCCAGCATACGCTTCTTTTCGGAAGGACCACACAGAGACTCACGTCTCCACATGGGGACCTTTCTGGTTGGAGCTGTGTCTAACCCTTCAGGTAGAAGTACCCTGCAGGGCTCCTGAGCCATCAGCACATTCCAAGGTCTCCACGGAAACATAGACGCATTACGACCCATCCTCAGGAGAGACCATTTCCAATCAGCCCCCAGGATAACTCGCCTCAGAGCCAAAATATCAATCATATCTTGTCGCTAATAGCCAATGGGAATGCGAGGTACGGTGTACAGGCATCCATCCTTCGAACCCTGCTCTCCAGGCTTTCGGGATGGGACGTCCTGAGGCCTTCCAACAGGTCTCGACTCTCCCGCAGAAGGCAACCTTGAGATTTAGAGCAACTCAAAAACTCCGTGTGGGAATAACTCCTTGGCTTCATGAGGCCCCCACCCCTTTCAAGAAAGGGCCATCGTGGACAAAACCTGCAGCCTGAGGCAACGTCGGATCCTCGCCCTGACCTCCGATGCAGGAGGCCTCGATTCAGCCTCTGCAGAGTGGGCCTGCTGGGCTCTCGGCCCCAAACCTAACCCTAGCTTGTGTTTTCAGACTTCCTTCTGCACTCTCCTGGCAAACAAGCCTTCCAGAGTGGGAATTCCAGAACCACAACACAGCCCTCTGCCTACCCACCAGAAGAAAAACGTTGCCCTCTGAGGCTGCCCTGAAACCCTAAATTAGGATCAACCTGCTCGGACCTCAACCGCACCCCAATTGGAAAGTTGCCCTGAGCACTAATGCTCTGTATGACACAGCCTGGAAACAGACGTCCACACAGACAAGGAGACAGCTGGCCTCACATCCACCACATCAGACACGCCATGACCTGAGGCTCTTATCTCTACCCAAGCTGGGTTTTCAGATATCTGAACCTAGACATTCTAGCAAATGCCTGCACAGGTGGGTACCTGAAGCACAAATCAGAACTCCTCCTACCCCATGGCAGTAAAGCTTGCTATTGGCATGGAGTCACACCTTTTGAATAGGAATAACATTCATGGCCCATGAGGCCACGTCCAAACTTGAGTGCCTTCTAGGGCACAAACTCGCATTGTCACCTCAGCGAAAGCCCCATGTTCAAAAACTCCTCTCACGGCCTGGACCAAGGGCCCGCATATGGGGCTTGCCATGCCCCTATGCTCCCAGTCCTGTCCAGAGTTCCAGATTACCAGTATCCCGGACCCACGACTCTGCTCTGGAATCCCTCTCTTGGGGAGACACCTGAGCCAGAGAGCAGGATTCCACCCTTCCCACAAAGTGACCCCAAATTCTTTGCAGCTGGGCCCAATCCACAGAGAGGGAGACTCGTCCATAGCCCATGAGGCCACCCCTAAGTACCTCGGCTCTCCTGGACACAAGATGCAGAGACAAAAGCGTAAGCGACCGCCTCCCACTCGCCCTTCCTTCATAACCCGAGATGTTCCCCTCATGGACTGTAGATACGGCCTGCCATACCCTCGCTGCCAAACCTAAGCCGACGTTGTGTTTTCAGATTTCTGTCCCCACAGCCCTGACCCACACCCCCTACAGCCTAGGGCCTCTGGAGCCACAACGAAGGGCTGTGCCTGTCCTCTCCACGGAAACTGTGCCCAATCCAAAGGAAACAACCCTAGAGATTAGGAGACTCCTCCAGTCCCCTGAGGCCATCCCAATAGTGTAGGCCGGGCTGGACTAAGAGGGGCCCTCTGACACATGCTGTGCAAATATCTCCACTTAGAAACTCAGAAAGTGTCCCCAGAGAAAGAAGATTGAAACGGACAGGCCCCTACGTGCTCATCGGAACACTGGCTTTGGTATCCAGGTGTCTCTGCTCAACGGACTGGTTTCAAAGCCCAGCATATGCTTCTTTTAGGAAGGACCACACAGAGACTCACATCTCCACATGGGGAACTTTCTGGTTGGAGCTGTGTCAAACCCTTCAGGTAGAAGTACCCTGCAGGGCTCCTGAGCATCCAGCACATTCCAAGGTCTCCACGGAAACATAGACGCATTACGACCCATCCTCAGGAGAGTCCATTTCCAATCAGCCACATGGGTAACTCGCCCCGGAGCCAAAAGATCAAACATATCTTGTCGCTAATAGCCAATCGGAATGCGAGGTACGGTGTACAGGCATCCATCCTTCGAACCCTGCTCTCCAGGCTTTTGGGATGGGACGTCCTGGGGTCCTCCAACAGGACTCGACTGTCCCGCAGAAGGCAACCTTGAGGTTTAGAGCAACTCAAAAACTCCGCTTAGGAAAACCTCCTTGGCTTCATGAGGCCCCCACACCCTTCAGGAAGAGGCCATCGTGGACACAACCTGCAGCCTGAGGTAACGTCTGATCCTCGCCCTGACCTCCGATACAGGAGTTCTCGATGCAGCCTCTGCAGAGTGGGCCTGCCGGGCCCTCGGCCGTAAACCTAACCCGAGCTTGTGTTTTCAGACTTCCTTCTGCACTCTCCTGGCAAACAAGCCCTCCAGAGTGGGAATTCCAGAACCACAACACAGCCCTCTGCCTGCCCACCAGAAGAAAAACGTTGCCCTCTGAGGCTGCCCTGAAACCCCAAATTAGGATTAACCTACTCAGCCCTCGACCACACCCCCGTTGGATAGGTTGCCCTGAGCACTAATGCTCTGTCTGACACAGCCTGGGGACAGACGTCCCGACAGACAAGGAGACAGCTGGCCTCACTAAAAGCACATGGGACACGCCATGGCTTTAGGCTCTCATGTCTAATCAACCTGGATTTTCAGATATCTGAACCTAGACAGTCTATCAAATGCCTACACAGGTGGGTACCTGAGGCACAAATCAGAACTCCTCCTTCCCCATGGCAGTAAAGCTTGCTATTGGCATGGAGTCACACCTTCTGGATAGGAGTAACCTTCATGGCCCATGAGGCCACTCCCAAACTTGAGTGCCTCCTAGGGCACAAACTCGCATTGTGACCTCAGAGTGAAACCCATGTTCAAATAAGTCCTCTCAGGGCCTGGACCAAGAGCCCGCATATGGGGCTTGCCATGCCCCTATGCTCCCAGTCCTCTCCAGAGTTCCAGATTACCAGTCTCCAGGACCCAGGGCTCTGCTACCGAATCCCTCCCTTGCGGAGACACTTGAGACAGAGAGGTGGATTCCACCCTTCCCACAAAGGGACCCCAAAGTCTTTGGAGCTGGGCCCAATCCCCAGAGAGGGAGACTCGTCCATAGCCCATGAGGCCACTGCTAACTTCCTCAGCTCTCCTGAACACAAGAAGCAGAGGCAAAAGCCTGAGCGACCGCCTCCTACTCGCCCTTCCTTCATAACCTGTGGAGTTCCCCTCATGGACTGTAGATCCGGCCTGCATTCCCTCGCTGCCAAACCTAAGCCGACGTTGTGTTTTCAGATTTCTGTCCCCACAGCCCTGACCCACACACCCTCCAGGCTAGGACCTCTGGAGCCACACCGAAGGGCTGTGCCTGTCCTCTCCACGGAAACTGTGCCCAATCCATAGGACACAACCCTAAAGATTAGGAGACTCCTCCAGACCCCTGAGGCCATCCCAATCGTGTAGGCCGCGCTGGACTAAGAGGGGCCCTCTGACACATGCTGTGCAAATATCTCCACTTAGACACTCAGACAGTGTCTGCAGAGACAGAAGATTGAAACGGACAGGCCCCTACGCCCTATTCGGAACCCTGGCTTTGGTGTCCAGGTGTCTCTGCTCAACGGACTGGTTTCAAAGCCCAGCATATGCTTCTTTTCGGAAGGACCACACAGAGACTCACGTCTCCACATGGGGGCCTTTCTGGTTGGAGCTGTGTCAAACCCTTCAGGTAGATGTACCCTGCAGGGCTCCTGAGCCACCAGCACATTCCAAGGTCTCCACGGAAACATAGACGCATTACGACCCATCCTCAGGAGAGTCCATTTCCAATCAGCCCCCAGGGTAACTCGCCCCGGAGCCAACAGATCAAACATATCTTGGCGCTAATAGCCAATGGGAATGCGAGGTACGGTGTACAGGCATCCATCCTTGAACCCTGCTCTCCAGGCTTTCGGGATGGGACGTCCTGGGGCCCACCAATAGGACTCGACTGTCCCGCAGAAGGCAACCATGAGGTTTAGAGCAACTCAAAAACTCCCCGTGGGAAAACCTCCTTGGCTTCATGAGGCCCCCACCCCCTTCAGGAAGGGGCCATCGTGGACACAACCTGCAGCCTGAGGCAACGTCTGATCCTCGCCCTGACCTCCGATGCAGGAGGCCTCGATGCAGACTCTGCAGAGTGGGCCTGCCGGGCCCTCGGCCCCAAACTTAACCCTAGCTTGTGTTTTCAGACTTCCTTCTGCACTCTCCTGGCAAACAAGCCCTCCAGAGTGGGAATTCCAGAACCACAACACAGCCCTCTGCCTACCCACCAGAAGAAAAACGTTGCCCTCTGAGGCTGCCCTGAAACCCTAAATTAGGATCAACCTGCTCGGCCCTCAACGGCAAACCAAATGGAAAGGTTGCCCTGAGCACTAATGCTCTGTCTGACACAGCCTGGGGAAAGACGTCCCGACAGACACGGAGACAGCTGGCCTCATATCCAGCACATCAGACACGCCATGACCTGAGGCTCTTATCTCTACCCAAGCTGGGTTTTCAGATATCTGAATCAAGACATTCTATCAAATGCCTGCACAGGTGGGTACCTGAAGCACAAATCAGAACTCCTCCTTCCCCATGGCAGTAAAGCTTGATGTTGGCATGGAGTCACACCTTCAGGGTAGGAGAAACCTTCATGGCCCATGAGGCCACGTCCTAACTTGAGTGCCTTCTAGGGCACAAACTCGCATTGTCACCTCAGCGAGAACCCCATGTTCAAAAACTCCTCTCAGGGCCTGGACCAAGGGCCCGCATACGGGGCTTGCCATGCCCCTATGCTCCCAGTCCTCTCCAGAGTTCCAGATTACCAGTCTCCCGGACCCAGGGCTCTGCTCTGGAATCCCTCCCTTGCGGAGACACTTGAGACAGAGAGGTGGATTCCACCCTTCCACAAGGGGACCCCAAAATCTTTGGAGCTGGGCCCAATCCACAGAGAGGGAGAATCGTCCATAGCCCATGAGGCCACTGCTAACTTCCTCAGCTCTCCTGGACACAACATGCAGAGAAAAAAGCCTGAGCGACCGCCTCCTACTCGCCCTTCCTTCATAACCTGTGGAGTTCCCCTCATGGACTGTAGATCCGGCCTGCCATACCCTCGCTGCCAAACCTAAGCAGATGTTGTGTTTTCAGATTTCTGTCCCCACAGCCCTGACCCACACACCCTCCAGGCTAGGGCCTCTGGAGCCACACCGAAGGTCTGTGCCTGTCCTTTCCACGGAAACTCTGCCCAATCCATAGGACACAACCCTAGAGATTAGGAGACTCCTCCAGACCCCTGAGGCCATCCCAATCGTGTAGGCCGCGCTGGACTAAGAGGGGCCCTCTGACACATGCTGTGCAAATATCTCCACTTAGACACTCAGACAGTGTCCCCAGAGACAGAAGATTGAAACGGACAGGCCCCTACGGGCTCAACGGAGCCCTGGCTTTGGTTTCCAGGTGTCTCTGCTCAGCGGATTTTTTTCAAAGCCCAGCATATGCTTCTTTTCGGAAGGACAACACAGAGACTCACGTCTCCACATGGGGACCTTTCTGGTTGGAGCTGTGTCAAACCCTTCAGGTAGAAGTACCCTGCAGGGCTCCTGAGCCACCAGCACATTCCAAGGTATCCACGGAAACATAGATGCATTAGGACCCATCCTCAGGAGAGTCCATTTCCAATCAGCCCCCAGGGTAACTAGCCCCGGAGCCAAAAATCAAACATATCTTGTCGCTAATAGCCAATGGGAATGCGAGGTACGGTGTACAGGCATCCATCCTTCGAACCCTGCTCTCCAGGCTTTCAGGATGGGACGTCCTGGGGCCCTCCAACAGGACTCGACTGTCCCGCAGAAGGCAACCTTGAGGTTAGAGCAACTCAAAAACTCCCCGTGGGAAAACCTCCTTGGCTTCATGAGGCCCCCACCCGCTTCAGGAAGGGGCCATCGTGGACACAACCTGCAGCCTGAGGCAACGTCTGATCCTCGACCTGACCTCCGATGCAGGAGGCCTCGATGCAGCCTCTGCAGAGTGGGCCTGCCGGGCCCTCGGCCCCAAACCTAATCCTAGCTTGTGTTTTCAGACTTCCTTCTGCACTCTCCTGGCAAACAAGCCCTCCAGAGTGGGAATTCCAAAACCACAACACAGCCCTCTGCCTACCCACCAGAAGAAAAACGTTGCCCTCTAAGGCTGCCCTGAAACCCTAAATTAGGATCAACCTGCTCGGCCCTCAACCGCACCCCAAATGGAAAGGTTGCCCTGAGCACTAATGCTCTGTCTGACACAGCCTGGGGACAGACGTCCCGACAGACAAGGAGACAGCTGGTCTCACATCCAGCACATCAGACACGCCATGACCTGAGGCTCTTATCTCTACCCAAGCTGGGTTTTCAGATATCTGAGCCTAGACATTCTATCAAATGCCTGAACAGGTGGGTACCTGAAGAACAAATCAGAACTCCTCCTTCCCCATGGCAGTAAAGCTTGCTGTTGGCATGGAGTCACACCTTCAGGGTAGGAGAAACCTTCATGACCCATGAGGCCACGTCCAAACTTGAGTGCCTTCTAGGACACAAACTCGCATTGTCACCTCAGCGAGAACCCCATGTTCAAAAACTCCTCTCACGGCCTGGACCAAGGGCCCGCATACGGGGCTTGCAATGCCCCTATGCTCCCAGTCCTGTCCAGAGTTCCAGATTACCAGTCTTCCGGACCCAGGGCTCGGCTCTGGAATCCTTCTCTTGGGGAGACACCTGAACCAGAGAGCAGGATTCCACCCTTCCCACAAAGGGACCCCAAAGTCTTTGGAGCTGGGTACAATCCCCAGAGAGGGAGACTCGTCCATAGCCCATGAGGCCACCCCTAAGTTCCTCGGCTCTCCTAGACACAAGATGCAGAGACAAAAGCGTGAGCGACCGCCACCCACTCGCCCTTCCTTCATAACCTGAGGAGTTCCCCTCATGGACTGTAGATCCGGCCTGCCATACCCTCGGTGCCAAACCTAAGCCGACGTTGTGTTTTCAGATTTCTGTCCCCACAGCCCTGGCCCACACCCCCCCCAGGCTAGGGCCTCTGGAGCCACACCGAAGAGCTGTGCCTGTCCCCTCCACGGAAACTGTGCCCAATCCATAGGACACAATGCTAGAGATTAGGAGACTCCTCCAGACCCCTGAGGCCATCCCAATAGTGTAGGCCACGCTGGACTAAGAGGGGACCTCAGACACAAGCTGAGCAACTATCTCCACTTGGACACTCATAGAGTGTCCCCAGAGAAAGAAGATTGAAACGGACAGGCCCCTACATGCTCATTGGAACACTGGCTTTGGTTTCCAGATGTCTCTGCTCAGCGGACTTTTTTCAAAGCCCAGCGTATGATTCCTTTTGGAAGGTCCACACAGAGTCTCTCTCGTCTCCACATGGGGACCTTTCTGGTTGGAGCTGTGTCAAACCCTTCAGGTAGGAGGAGTCTGCAGGGCTCCTGAGCCACCAGCACTTTCCAAGGTCTCTACGGAAACATAGACCCATTATGACCCATCCTCAGGAGAGTCCATTTCCAATCAGCCCCCTGGGCAACTCGCCCGGGAGCCAAAAGATCAAACAAGTCTTGTTGCTAATAGCCAATGGGAATGCGAGGTACGGTGTACAGGCATCCATCCTTCGAAACCTGATCTCCGGTCTTTCGGGATGGGACGTCCTTAGGCCTTCCAACGGGAATCGACTGTCCCGCAGAAGGCAACCTTGGGGTTTAGAGCAACTAACAAACTCAGCTTGGGAAAACATCCTTGGCTTCATGTGGCCCCCACACCCTTCAGGAAGGGGCCATCATGGACACAACCTGCAGCCTGAGGCAACGTCTGATCCTCGCCCTGACCTCAGATGCAGGAGTTCTCGATTCAGCCTCTACAGAGTGGGCCTGCCGGGCCCTCGGCCCCAAACCTAACCCTAGCTTGTGTTTTCAGACTTCCTTCTGCACTGTCCTGGCAAACCAGCCCTCCAGACTGGGAATTCCAGAACCACAACGCAGCCCTCTGCCTGCCCACCAGAAGAAAAACGTTGCCCTCTGAGGCTGCCCTGAAACCCCAGATTAGGAGCAACCTACTCAGCCCTCGACCACATCCCCGTTGGATAGGTTGCCCTGAGCACTAATACCCTGTCTGACACAGCCTGGGGACAGACGTCCCGACAGACAAGGAGACAGCTGGCCTCACTAAAAGCACATCGGACACGCCATGGCTTTAGGCTGTCATGTCTAATCAACCTGGATTTTCAGATATCTGAGCCTAGACAGTCTATCAAATGCCTGCAGAGGTGGGTACCTGAAGCACAAATCCGAACTCCTCCTTCCCCATGGCAGTAAAGCTTGCTATTGGCATGGAGTCACACCTTCTGGATAGGCGTAACCTTCATGGCCCATGAGGCCATTCCCAAACTTTAGGGCCTCCTAGGGCACAAACTCGCATTGTGACCTCAGCGTGAACCCCATGTTCAAATAAGGCCTCTCAGGGCCTGGACCAAGAGCCCGCCTATGGGGCTTGCCATGCCCCTATGCTCCCAGACCTCTCCAGAGTTCGAGATTACCAGTCTCCCGGACCCAGGGCTCTGCTACGGAATCCCTCTCTTGCGGAGACACTTGAGACAGAGAGGTGGATTCCACCCTTCCCACAAAGGGACCCCAAAGTCTTTGGAGCTGGGCCCAATCCCCAGAGAGGGAGACTCGTCCATAGCCCATGAGGCCACAGCTAACTTCCTCAGCTCTCCTGGACACAAGATGCAGAGACAAAAGCCTGAGAGACCGCCTCCCACTCGCCCTTCCTTCATAACCTGTGGAGTTCCCCTCATGGACTGTAGATCCGGCCTGCCATACCCTCGCTGCCAAACCTAAGGCGACATTGTGTTTTCAGATTTCTGTCCCCACAGCCCTGACCCACACACCCTCCAGGCTAGGGCCTCTGGAGCCACACCGAAGGGCTGTGCCTGTCCTCTCCACGGAAACTGTGCCCAATCCATAGGACACAATCCTAGAGATTAGGAGACTCCTCCAGACCCCTGAGGCCATCCCAATCGTGTAGGCCGCGCTGGACTAAGAGGGGCCCACTGACAGAAGCTGAGCAACTATCTCCACTTAGACACTCAGACAGTATCCCCAAAGTCTGAAGATTAAAACGGACAGGCCCATACGCCCTAATCTGAACCCTGGTTTTTATTTCCAGGTGTCTCTGCTCAGCGGACTGGTTTTAAAGTCCAGCGTATGGTGCTTTTCGAAAGGGCCACACAGAGACTCTCTCGTCTCCACATGGGGTCCTTTATGGTTGGAGCTGTGTCAAAGCCTTCAGGTAGGAGGAAACTGCACGGCTCTTGAGCCACCAGCACATTCCAAGGTCTCCACGGAAACATAGACCCTTTATGACCCAACCTCAGGAGAGTCCATTTCAAATCAGCCCCCTGGGAAACTCTCCTTGGAGCCAAAGGTTCAAACATGTCTTGTCGCTAATAGCCAATGGGAATGCGAGGTACGGTGTACAGGCATCCATCCTTCGAACCCTGCTCTCCAGTCTTTCGGGATGGGACGAACTGGGGCCATCCAACAAGACTTGATTGTCTCGCAGAAGGCAACCATAAGGTTTAGAGCAACTCAAAAACTCAGCATGGGAAAACCTCCTTGGCTTCAGGAGGCCAACACCCTCTTCAGGAAGGGGCCATCATTGACACAACCTGCAGACTGAGGCAACGTCTGATACTCGCCCTGACCTCCGATGCGGAGGCCTCGATTCAGCCTCTGCGGAGTGGGCCTGCCGTGGCCTCGGCCCCAAACCTAACCCTAGCTTGTGTTTTCAGACTTCCTTCTGCACTATCCTGGCAAACAAGCCCTCCAGAGTGGGAATTCCAGAACCACAACACAGCCCTCTGCCTACCCACCAGAAGAAAAACGTTGCCCTCTGAGGCTGCCCTGAAACCCTAAATTAGGATCAACCTGCTCGGCCCTCAACCGCACCCCAATTGGAAAGGTTGCCCTGAGCACTAATGCTCTGTCTGACACAGCCTGGGGACAGACGTCCCGACAGACAAGGAGACAGCTGGCCTCACATCCAGCACATCAGACACGCCATGACCTGAGGCTCTTATCTCTACCCAAGCTGGGTTTTCAGATATCTGAACCTAGACAATCTATCAAATGCCTGCACAGGTGTGTACCTGAAGCACAAATCAGAACTCCTCCTTCCCCATGGCAGTAAAGCTTGCTGTTGGCATGGAGTCACACCTTCAGGGTAGGAGAAACCTTCATGGCCCATGAGGCCACATCCAAACTTGAGTGCCTTCTAGGGCACAAACTCGCATTGTCACCTCAGCGAGAACCCCATGTACAAAAACTCCTCTCACGGCCTGGACCAAGGGCCCGCATACGGGGCTTGCAATGCCCCTATGCTCCCAGTCCTGTCCAGAGTTCCAGATTACCAGTCTCCCGGACCTAGGGCTCTGCTCTGGAATCCCTCTCTTGGGGAGACACCTGAGCCAGAGAGCAGGATTCCACCCTTCCCACAAAGTGACCCCAAAGTCTTTAGAGCTGGGCCCAATCCCCTGAGAGGGAGACTCGTCCATAGCCCATGAGGCCACCCCTAAGTTCCTCGGCTCTCCTGGACACAAGATGCAGAGACAAAAGCGTGAGCGACCGCCTCCCACTCGCCCTTCCTTCCAAACCGAGGAGTTCCCCTCATGGACTGTAGATCCGGCCTGCCATACCCTCGGTGCCAAACCTAAGCCGACGTTGTGTTTTCAGATTTCTGTCCCCACAGCCCTGGCCCACACACCGTCCAGGCTAGGGCCTCTGGAGCCACACCGAAGGGCTGTGCCTCTGCTCTCCACGGAAACTGTGCCCAATACATAGGACACAATCCTAGAGATTAGCAGACTCCTACAGATCCCTGAGGCCATCCCAATCGTGTAGGCCGCGCTGGACTAAGAGGGGACCTCTGACACAAGCTGAGCAACTATCTCCACTTAGACACTCATAGAGTGTCCCCAGAGAAAGAAGATTGAAACGGACAGGCCCCTTCGCGTTCATCGGAACCATGGCTTTGGGTTCCAGATGTCTCTGCTCAGCGGACTTTTTTCAAAGCCCAGCGTATGATTCCTTTCAGAAGGTCCACACAGAGTCTCTCTCGTCTCCACATGGGGACCTTTATGGTTGGAGCTGTGTCAAACCCTTCAGGTAGGAGGAGTCTGCAGGGCTACTGAGCCACCAGCACATTCCAAGGTCTCTACGGAAACATAGACGCATTATGACCCATCCTCAGGAGAGTCCATTTCCAATCAGCCCCCTGGGCAACTCGCCCCGGAGCCAAAAGATCAAACAAGTCTTGTTGCTAATAGCCAATGGGAATGAGAGGTACGGTGTACAGGCATCCATCCTTCGAAACCTGATCTCCAGTCTTTCGGGATGGGACGTCCAGAGGCCATCCAACAGGAATCGACTGTCCCGCAGAAGGCAACCTTGGGGTTTAGAGCAACTCACAAACTCAGCTTGGGAAAACCTCCTTGGCTTCATGAGGCCCCCACACCCTTCAGGAAGGAGCCATCATGGACACAACCTGCAGCCTGAGGCAACGTCTGATCCTCGCCCTGACCTCAGATGCTGGAGGCCTCGATTCAGCCTCTGCAGAGTGGGCCTGCCGGGCCCTCGGCCCCAATCCTAACCCTAGCTTGTGTTTTCAGACTTCCTTCTGCACTCTCCTGGCAAACAAGCCCTCCAGACTGGGAATTCCAGAACCACAACGCTGCCCTCTGCCTGCCCACCAGAAGAAAAACGTTGCCCTCTGAGGCTGCCCTGAAACCCCAA
>NW_019154216.1:416534-434287 GCF_002288905.1 Enhydra lutris kenyoni | reverse complement strand
CCATGACCTGAGGCTCTTATCTCTACCCAAGCTGGGTTTTCAGATATCTGAACCTAGACATTCTATCAAATGCCTGCACAGGTGGGTACCTGAAGCACAAATCAGAACTCCTCCTTCCCCATGGCAGTAAAGCTTGCTGTTGGCATGGAGTCACACCTTCAGGGTAGGAGAAACCTTCATGGCCCATGAGGCCACGCCCAAACTTGAGGGCTTGCTAGGGCACAAACTCGCATTGTGACCTCAGCGTGAACCCCATGTTCAAAAACTCCTCTCAGGGCCTGGACCAAGAACCCGCATATGGGGCTGGCCATGCCCCTATGCTCCCAGTCCTCTCCAGTGTTCGAGATTACCAGTCTCCCAGACCCAGGGCTCTGCTCTGGAATCCCTTTCTTGAGAGACACCTGAGTCAGAGAGCAAAATTCCACCCTTCCCACAAAGTGACCCCAAAGTCTTTGGAGCTGAGCCCAATCCCCAGAGTGAGAGACTCTTCCATAGCCCATGAGGCCACACCTAAGTTCCTCGGCTCTGCTGGACACAATATGCAGAGACAAAAGACTGAGCGACCGCCTCCCACTCGCCCTTCCTTCATAATCCGAGGAGTTCTCCTCATGGACTGTAGATCCGGCCTGCCATACCCTCGGTGCCAAACCTAAGCCGACGTTGTGCTTTCAGATTTCTATCCCCACAGCCTTGTCCCACACCCCCTACAGGCTAGGGCCTCTGGAGCCACACCGAAGGGCTGTTCCTGTCCTCTCCACGGAAACTGTGCCCAATCCATAGGACACAACACTAGAGAATCGGAGAATCCTCCAGACCCATGAGGCCAACCCAATAGCGAAGACCGCGCTGGACTACGAGGGGCCCTCTGACACAAGCTGAGCAACTAACTCCACTTAGACACTCAGACAGTGTCCCCAGAGACAGAAGATTGAAACGGACAGGACCTTACGCCCTAATCGGAACCCTGGCTTTGGTTTCAAGGTGTCTCTGCTCAGCGGACTGGTTTCAAAGCCCAGTGCAGGGTTCTTTTCAGAAGGAACAGAGACTCTTTCGTCTCCACATGGGGAATTTTCTTGTTGGAGCTGTGTCAAACCTTTCAGGTAGGAGGACTCTGCGGTACTCCTGAGCCACCAGCACATTCTAAGATCTCCACGGAAACATGGAACCATTATGACCCATCCTCACGAGAGTCCATTTCAAATCAGCCCCCTGGGTAACTCGCCCCAGAGCCAAAAGATCAAACAAGTCTTGTCGCTAATAGCCAATGGGAATGCATTGTATGTTGTACATGCATCATTCCTTCGAACCCTGCTCTCCAGAGTTTCGGGATGGGACATCCTGGGGTCCTCGAACAGGAATCGACTGTCCCACAGCAGGCAACCTTGAGGTTTAGAGCAACTCACAAACTCAGCGTGGGAAAAACTCCTTGGCATCATGAGGCACTCACCCCCTTCAGGAAGGGCTATCATGGACACAACCTGCAGCCTGAGGCAACGTCTGATCCTCGCCCTGACCTCCGATGCAGGAGGCCTCATTTCAGCCTCTGCAGAGTGGGCCTGTCGTGCCCTCGGCCCCAAACCTAACCCTAGCTTGTGTTTTCAGACTTCCTTCTGCACTCTCCTGACAAAAACGCCCTCCAGACTGGGAATTCCAGAACCAGAACCTAGCCCTCTGACTGCCCACCAGAAGAATATCATTGCCTCTGAGGTTGCCAAGAACGCCCAAATTTGGATCAAACTGCTCGGCCCTCAACCGCACCACAATTGGATAAGTTGCCCTGAGCACTAATGCTCTGTCTAACACAGCCTGGGGACAGACGTCCCGATACACAAGGAGACAGCTGGCCTCAAACCAGCACATCGGTCACGCCATGGCCTTAGGCTGTCATCTCTACCCAACCTGGGTTTTCAGATATCAGAACCTAGACATTCTATCAATGCCTGCAAAGGTGGGTACCTGAAGCACAAATCAGAACTCCTCCTTCCCCATGGCAGTAAAGCTTGCTGTTGGCATGGAGTCACACATTCAGGGCACGAGAAACCTTCATGGCTCATGAGGCCACGCCCAAATTTGAGTGCCTCCTAGGGCACAAACTCGCATTGTGACCTCAGCATGAACCCCACGTTCAAATAAGGCCTCTCAGGGCCTGGACAAAGAACCCGCATACGGGGCTTGCCATGCCCCTATGCTCCCAGTCCTGTCCAGAGTTCGAGATAACCAGTCTCCCGGACCCAGGGCTCAGCTCTGGAACCCCTCTCATGGGGAGACACATGAGTCAGAGAGCAGGATTCCACCCTTCCCACAAAGTGACCCCCAAATCTTTGGAGCTGGGCCCAATCCCCAGAGAGGCAGACTCGTCCATAGCCCATGAGGCCACCCCTAAGTTCCTCGGCTCTGCTGGACACAAGATGCGGAGACAAAATCCTGAGCGACCGCCTCCCACTCGCCTTTCCTTCATAACACGAGGAGTTCCCCTCATGGACTGTAGATCCGGCTTGCCATACCCTCGGTTACAAACCTAATCCGAGGTTGTGTTTTCAGATTTCTGTCCCCACAACTCTGGCACAAATACATCCAGGCTAGGGTCTCTGCAGCCACACTGAAATGCTGTGCCTGTCCTCTCCATGGGAACTGTGCTCAATCCAGAGGACACAACCCTAGAGATAAGGAGAATCCTCCAGACCCCTGAGGACATCGCAATAGTGTAGGCCTAGCTGGAGACGAGGGGCCCCTTACATAAGCTGAGCAACTATCTCCACTGAGACATTCAGACAGTGTACCCAGACTCAGAAGATTGAAACGGACAGGCCCCTACACCCTAATCGGAACCCTGGCTTTGGTTTTCAGGTGTCTCTGCTCAGCGGACTGGTTTCAAAGACCAGCGTATGGTGCTTTTCATAAGGACCACAAAGAGACTCTCTCGTCTCCACATGGGGACTTTTCTTGTTGGAACTGTGTCAAATCCTTCACGTAGGTGAAATCTGCAGGGCTCCTGAGCCACCAGCACATTCCAAATTCTCCACGGAAACATGGACCCATTATGACCCATCCTCAGGAGAGTCCATTTCAAATCACCCCCTGGGTAAGTACCCCGGAGCCAGAAGATCAAACATGTGTTGTCACTAATAGCCAATGGGAATGCGAGGTACGGTGTACAGGCATCCATCCTTCGAAGCCTACTCTCCAGTCTTTCGGGATGGGACGTCCTGGGTCCATCCAACAGGACTCGACTGTCCAGCAGAAGGCAACCTTGAGGTTTAGAGCAACTCAAAAACACAACATGGGAAAACCTCCTTGGCTTCATGAGGCCCCCACCCACTTCAGGAAGGGGGCATCATGGACACAACCTGCAGCCTGAGGCATCGTCTGTTCCTGGCCCTGACCTCAGATGCACGAGGCCTCGAATCAGCCAAAGCACAGTGGGCCTGCCGTGCCCTCGGCCCAAGACCTAACCCGAGCTTGTGTTTTCAGACTTCCTTCTGCACTCTCCTGGCAAACAAGCCCTCCAGACTGGGAATTCCAGAACCACAACACGGCCCTCTGCCTACCCACCAGAAGAAAATCGTTGCTCTCTGAGGCTGCCCAAACCCCAAATTAGGATCATCCTGCTCGGCCCTCGATGGCACCCCAATAGGATATGTTGCGCTGAGTACTAATAATCTGTCTGACACAGCCAGGGGACAGACGTCCCGACAGACAAGGAGACAGCTGGCCTCACAACCAGCACATCAGACACGCCATGGCCTCAGGCTGTCATCTCTACCCAACCTGGGTTTTCAGATATCTGAACCTACACATTCTATCAAATGCATGCACATGTGAGTACCTGAAGCAAAATCAGACTCTTCCTTCCCCATGGCAGTAAAGCTTGCTGTTGGCATGGAGTCACACCTTCAGGGTAGGAGAAACCTTCATGGCCCATGAGGCCACGCCCAAACTTGAGTGCCTCCTAGGGCACAAACTCGCATTGTGACCTCAGCGTGAACCCCACGTTCAAATAAGGCCTCTGAGATCCTGGACCAAGAGCCCGCATATGGGGCTTGCCATGACCATATGCTCCCAGTCCTCCAAGAGTTCGAGATTACCAGTCTCCCTAACCCAGGGCTCTGCTCTGGAATCCCTCTCTTGGGGAGACACCTGAGCCAGAGAGCAGGATTCCACCCTTCCCACAAAGTGACCCCAAAGTCTTTGGAGCTGGGCCCAATCCCGAGAGAGGGAGACTCGTCCATAGCCCATGAGGCCACCCCTAAGTTCCTCGGCTCTGCTGGACACAAGATGCAGAGACAAAAGCCTGAGCGACCGCCTCCCACTCGCCCTTCCTTCATAACCCGAGGAGTTCACCTCATGGACGTAGATCCGGCCTGCCATGCCCTCAGTGCCAAACCTAAGCCGAGGTTGTGTTTTCACATTTCTGTCCCCACAGCCTTGGCCCACACACCCTCCAGGCTAGGACATCTGGAGCCACACCGAAGGGCTGTGCATGTCCTCCTCACGGAAACTGTGCCGAATCCATAAGACACAACCATAGAGATTAGGAGACTCCTCTTGACCCTTGAGGCCATCCCAATAGTGTAGGCCACGCTACTAAGAGGGGCCCTCTGACACAAGCTGAGCAACTATCTCCACTTAGACACTCAGACAGTGTCCCCAGAGACAGAATATTGAAACGGACAGGCCCCTACGTGCTCATCGGAACCCTGGCTTTGTTTTCCAGGTGTCTCTGCTCAGCGGACTGGTTTCAAAGCCCAGCATATGCTTCTTTTCGGAAGGACCATACAGAGACTCACGTCTCCACATGGGTACCTTTATGGTTGGAGCTTTGTCAAAGCCTTCAGGTAGGAGGACGCTGCAGGGCTCCTGAGCCACCAGCACATTCCAAGGTCTCCACGGAAACATAGACCCATTATGACCCATTCTCAGGAGAGTCCATTTAAATCAGCCATCTGGGTAACTCGACCCGGAGCCAAAAGTTCAAACATGTCTTGTCGATAATAGCCAATGGGAATGTAAGGTACAGTGCACCGGTATCCATATTTCGAAACCTGCTCTCCAGTCTTTTGGGATGGGACGACCCGGGGCCCTCCAACAGAACTCGACTGTCCCACAGAAGGCAACCTTGAGGTTTAGAGCAACTCACAAACTCAGCGTGGGAAACCGACTTGGCTTCTTGAGGCCCCCACCCTCCTTCATGAAGGAGCCAGCATGGACACAACTTGCAGCCTAAGGCAACGTCTGATCCTCGCCATGACCTCCGATGCAGGAGAACTCGATTCAGCCACTGCAGAGTGGGCCTGCCGGGCCCTTGGCCCCCAACCTAACCCTAGCTTGTGTTTTCAGACTTCCTTCTGCACTCTCCTGGCAAACAAGCCCTCCAGACTGGGAATTCCAGAACCACAACGCAGCCCTCTGCCTGCCCACCGGAAGAAAAACGTTGCCATCTGAGGCTGCCCTGAATCCCCAAATTACGATCAACCTGCTCGGCCCTCGACCAAACCCCAATTGGATAGGTTGCCATGATCACTAATGCTCTGCCTGACACAGCCTGGGGACAGACGTCCCGACAGACAAGGAGACAGCTGGCCTCACTACCAGCACATCGGACACGCCATGGCATTAGGCTGTCATCTCTACTCAACCTGGGTTTCAGATAACTGAACCTAGACATTCTATCAAATGCCTGTACAGGTGAGTACCTGAAGCACAAATCAGAACTCCTCCTTCCCCATGGCAGTAAAGCTTGCTGTTGGCTTGGAGTCACACTTTCAGGGTTGGAGAAACCTTCATGGCCCATGAGGCCACGCCCAAACTTGAGTGCCTCCTAGGGCACAAACTCGCATTGGGACCTCAGCGTGAACCCCATGTTCAAATAAGGACTCTCAGGGCCTGGAGCATGGGCCCGCATATGGAGCTTGCCATGCCCCTATGATCCGAGTCCTCTCCAGAGTTCGAGATTACCAGTCTCTGGACCCAGGGCTCTGCTCGTGTATCCCTCCCTTGGGGAGACACCTTAGCCAGAGAGCAGGATTCCACCCTTCCCACAAAGTGACCCCAACGTCTTTGGAGCTGGGCCCAATCCCCAGAGAGGGAGTCTCGTCTGTAACCCATGAGGCCACCCCTAAGTTCCTCGGCTCTCCTGGACACAAGATGCAGAGACAAAAGCCTGAGCGACCGCCTCCTACTCGCCCTTCCTTCATAACCCGTGGAATTCCCCTCATGGACTGTAGATCCGGCGGGCCATACCCCTGCTGCCAAACCTAACCCGAGGTTGTGTTTTCAGATTTCTGTCCCCACAGCCCTGGCCCACACCCCCTCCAGGCTAGGGCCTCTGGAGCCACACCGAAGGGCTGTGCCTGTCCTCTCCACGGAACATGTGCCCTATCCATAGGACACAACCCAAGAGATTAGGAGACTCCTGCAGACCCCCGAGGCCATCCCAATAGAATAGGCCCCGCTGGACTAAGAGGGGCCCTCTGACACAAGCTGAGCAACTATCTCCACTTAGACACTCAGACAGTGTCCCCAGAGACAGAAGATGGAAACAGACAGGCCCCTACGCCCTATTCGGAACCCTGGCTTTGGTGTCCAGGTGTCTCTGCTCAGCGGACTGGTTTCAAAGACCCGCGTAAGGTGCTTTTTGGAAGGACCACACAGAGACTCTCTCGTCTCCACATGGGGACCTTTCTTGTTGGAGCTGTGTCCAACCCTTCAGGTAGGAGGACTCTGCAGGTCTCCTGAGCCACCAGCACATTCCAAGGTCTCCACGGAAACATAGACCCATTATGACCCAACCTCAGGAGAGTCCATTTCAAATCAGCCCCCTGGGTAACTCGCCCCGGAGCCAAAAGATCAAACATATCTTGTCGTTAATAGCCAATGGGAATGCGAGGTACCGTGTACATGCATTAATCCTTCGAACCCTGCTCTCCAGTCTTTCGGGATGGGACGTCCTGGGGCCCGAAAACAGGACTCGACTGTCCCGCAGAAGGCAACCTTGAGGTTTAGAGCAACTCACAAACTCAGCGTGGGAAAACCTCCTTGGCTTCATGAGGCCCCCAACCCCTTCAGGAAGGGGCCATCATGGACTCAACCTGCAGCCGGAGGCAACGTCTGATCCTCGGCCTGACCTCCGATGCAGGAGGCCTCGATTCAGCCTCTGCAGAGTGGGCCTGCCGTGCCTCGGCCCCAAACCTAACCCTAGCTTGTGTTTTCAGACTTCCTTCTGCACTCTCCTTGCAAACAAGCCCTCCAGACTGGGAATTCCAGAACCACAACGCAGCCCTCTGTCTGCCCACCGGAAGAAAAACGTTGCCATCTGAGGCTGCCCTGAAACCCCAAATTAGGATCAACCTGCGCGGCCCTCGACCAAACCCCAATTGGATAGGTTGCCATGATCACTAATGCTCTGTCTGACACAGCCAGGGGACACACGTCCCGACAGACAAGGAGACAGCTGGCCTCACAACCAGCACATCGGACACGCCATGGCCTTAGGCTGTCCTCTCTACCCCACCTGGTTTTCAGATATCTGAACCTAGACATTCTATCAAATGCCTGCACAGGTGAGTACCTGAAGCACAAATCAGAACTCCTCCTTCCCCATGGCAGTAATGCTTGCTGTTGGCATGGAGTCACACCTTCAGGTTAGGAGAAACCTTCACGGCCCATGAGGCCACGCCCAAACATGAGTGCCTCCTAGGGCACAAACTCGCATTGTGACCTCAGCGAGAACCCCTTGTTCAAATAAGGCCTCTCAGGGCCTGGACCCAGAGCCCGCATATGGGGCTTGCCATGCCACTATGCTCCCAGTCCTCTCTAGAGTTCGAGATTACCAGTCTCCCGGACCCAAGGCTCTTCTCTTTAATCCTTGTCTTGGGGAGACACCTGAGCCAGAGAGCAGGATTCCACCCTTCCCACAAAGTGACCCCAGAGTCTTTGGAGTTCGGTCCAATCCCCAGAGAGGGAGACTCGTCCATAGCCCATGAGACCACCCCTAAGTTCCTCGATTCTCCTGGACACAAGATGTGGAGACAAAAGCCTGAGCGATCGCCTACCACTCGCCCTTCCTTCATAACCCGAGGAATTCCCCTCATGGACTGTAGATCCGGCCTGCCATACCCATGGTGACAAACCTAAGCCGACGTTGTGTTTTCAGATTTCTGTCCCCACAGCCCTGGCCCACACACCATCCAGGCTAGGGCCTCTGGACGCACTCCGAAGGGGTGTGCCTGTCCTCTCAAGGGCAACTGTGCCCAATCCATAGGACACAACACTAGAGATTAGGAGCATCCTCCAGACCCCTGAGGCCAACCCAATAGTGTAGGCCGCGCTGAACTAAGAGGGGCCTTTAACACTAGCTGAGCAACTATCTCCACTTAGACACTCAGACAGTGTCCCCAGAGACAGAATATTGAAACGGACAGGCCCCTACGCCCTAATCGGAACCCTGGCTTTGGTTTCCATGTGTCTCTGCTCAGCGGCCTGGTTTCAAAGCCCAGCGTATGGTGCTTTACGGAAGGACCACACAGAGACTCTCTCGTCTCCACATGGGTACCATTCTTGTTGGAGCTGTGTCAAACCCTTCAGGTAGGAGGACTCTGCAGGGCTCCTGATCGTCCAGCACATTCCAAGGTCTCCACGGACACATAGACCCATTATAACCCATCCTCAGGAGAGTCCATTTCAAATCAGCCCCCTGGGTAACTCGCCCCGGAGCCTAAAGATCAAACATGTCTTGTCGCTAATAGCCAACAGGAATGCGAGGTACGGTGTACAGGCATCCATCCTTCGAAACCTGTTCTGCAGTCTTTCGGGATAGGAAGACCTGGGGCCATTCAACAGGACTCGATTGTCCCGCAGAAGGCAACCTTGAGGTTTAGAGCAACTCACAAACTCAGCGTGGGAAAACCTCCTTGGCTTCATGAGGCCCCCACCCACTTCAGGAAGGGGGCATCATGGACACAACCTGCAGCCTGAGGCAACGTCTGATCCTTGCCCTGACCTCCGATGCAGGAGGCCTCGATTCAGCCTCTGCAGACTGGGCCTGCCCTGCCCTCAGCCGCAAACCTAACCCTAGCTTGTGTTTTCAGACCTCCTTCTGCATTCTCCTGGCCAACAAGCCCTCCAGACTGGGAATTCCAGAACCGCAACGCAGCCCTCTGCCTGCCCACCAGAAGAAAAACGTTGCCCACTGAGGCTGCCCAGAAACCCCAAATTTGGATCAACCTGCACGGCCCTCGACCGCACCCGAATTGGATAGGTTGCCCTGAGCACTAATGCTCTGTCTGACACAGCCTGGGGACAGATGTCCCGACAGACAAGGAGACAGCTGGCCTCACAACCAGCACAATGGACACACCATGGCATTAGGCTGTCATCTCTACCCAACCTGGGTTTTCAGATATCTGAACCTAGACATTCTATCAAATGCCTGCGGGGTGGGTACCTGAAGCACAAATCAGAACTCCTCCTACCCCATGGCAGTAAAGCTTGCTGTTGGCATGGAGTCACACCTTCAGGGTTGGAGAAACCTTCATGGCCCATGAGGCCACGCCCAAACTTGAGTGCCTCCTAGGGCACAAACTCGCATTGTGACCTCAGCGTGAACCCCACGTTCTAATAAGGCCTCTCAGGGCCTGGACCCAGAGCCCGCAGATTGGGCTTGTCATGCCCCTATGCTCCGAGTCCTCTCCAGAGTTCGAGATTACCAGTCTCCTGGACCCAGGGCTCTGCTCTGGAATCCCTCTCATGGGGAGACACCTGAGCCAGAGAGCAGGATTCCAGCCTTCCCAAAAGGTGACCCCAAAGTCTTTGGAGCTGGGCCCAATCCCCAGAGAGGGAGACTCGTCCATAGCCCATGAGGTCACTGCTAACTTCCTCAGCTCTTCTGGACACATGATGCGGAGAATAAAGCCTAAGTGACCGACTCCTACTCGCCCTTCCTTCATAACCCGAGGAGTTCCCCTCATGGACTGTCGATCCGGCCTGCCATACCCTCGGTGACGAACCAAAGCCGAGGTTGTGTTTTCAGATTTCTGTCCCCACAGCCCTGGCCCACGCACCCTCTAGGCTAGGTCCTCTGGAGCCACACCAAAGGGCTGTGCCTGTCCTCTCCACGGGAACTGTGCCCAATCCAGAGGACACAAACCTAGAGTTTAGGAGAATCTTCCAGATTCCTAGGCAATCCGGATAGTGTAGGCCGCGCTGGACGAAGAGGGGCCCTCTGACACAAACTGAGCCATCGTCTCCACTGAGACACTCAGACACTGTCCCCAGAGGCAGAAGATTGAAACGGACAGGCCCCTAAGCCCTAATCAGAACCCTGGCTTTGGTTTCCAGGTGTCTCTGCTGAGCACACTGGTTTCAAAGACCAGCGTATGCTGCTTTTCAGAAGGACCACACAGAGACCTTCACGTCTCCAAACGGGGAATTTTCTTGTTGGAGCTCTGTCAAACCCTTCAGGTAGGAGGACTCTGCAGGGCTCCTGAGCCACCAGCACATTCCAAGTTCTACACGGAAACATAGACCCATTATGACACATCCTCAAGAGAGTCCATTTCAAATCAGCCCCCTGGGTAACTCGCCCCGTAGCCGACACATCAAATATGTCTTGTCGCTTATAGCCAATGGGAATATGAGGTATTGTATACAGGCATCCATCCTTCGATCCCTGCTCTCTAGTCTTTCAGGAAGGGACGTCCTTGGGCCATCCAACAGGATTCGACTGTCCCGCAGAAGGCGACCTTGAGGTTTAGAGCAACTCACAAACTCAGCGTGGGAAAACCTCCTTGGCTTCATAAGGTCCCCACCCCCTTCATGAAGGGGCCATCATGAACACAACCTGAAGCCTGAGGCAATATCTGATCCTCGCCCTGACCTCCGATGGAGGAGGCCTCGATTCAGCCTCTGCAGAGTGGGCCTGCCGTGCCCTCGGCCCCAAACCTAACCCTAGCTTGTGTTTTCAGAATTCCTTCTGCACTCACCTGTCAAAAAAGCCCTCCAGACTGGGAATTCCAGAACCACAACGCTGCCCTCTGCCTGCCCACCAGAAGAAAAACGTTGCCCTCGGAGTTTGCCCAAAAACCCCACATTAGGATCAACCTGCTCGGCCCTCGACCGCACCCCAACTGGATAGGTTGCCCTGAGCACTAATGCTCTGCTGACAAGCCTGGGGAGAGACGTCCCGACAGACAAGGAGACAGCTGGCCTCAGAACTAGAACATCGGACACGCCATAGCCTTAGGCTGTCATCTCTACCCAACCTGGGTTTTCAGATATCTGAACCTAGACATTCTATCAAATGTCTGCACAGGTGGGTACCTGAAGCCCATTTAAGAACTCCTACTTCCCCATGGCAGTTAAGCTTGCTGTTGGCAGGGAGTCACACCTTCAGGGTAGTAGAAACGTTCATGGCCCATGAGGCAACGCCCAAACTTGAGTGCCTCCTAGGGCACAAACTCGCATTGTGACCTCAGCGAGAACCCCATGTTCAAATAAGGCCTCTCAGGGCCTGGATCAAGAGCCCGCATATGGGGCTTGCCATGCCACTATGCTCCCAGTCCTCTCCAGAGTTCGAGATTACCAGTCTCCCGGACCTAGGGCTCTGCTCTGGAATCCCTCTCTTGGGGAGACACCTGAGCCAGAGAGCGGGATTCCACTCTTCCCACAAAGTGACCCCAAAATCTTTGGAGCTGCGAAAATCCCCAGAGCGCGAGACACCTTCATAGTCCATGAGGCCACCCCTAAGTTCATCGGCTCTCCTGGACACAAGATGCAGACACAAAAGTCTGAGCGACCGCCTCCCACTCGCCCTTCCTTCATGACCCGAGGAAGTCCCCTCATGGACTGTAGATCCGGCCTGCCATACCCTCGGTGACAAACCTAAGCCGACGTTGTGTTTTCAGATTTCTGTCCCCACAGCCCTGGCCCACACACCCTCCAGGCTAGGACCTCTGGAGCCACACCGAAGGGCTGTGCCTATCCTCTCCACGGGAACTGTGCCCAATCCCTAGGACACAACCGAGAAATTAGGAGATTCCTGCAGACCCCTAAGGCCATCCCAATAGTGTAGGCCGCGCTGGACTAAGAGGGGCCCTCTGACACAAGCTGAGTAACTATCTCCACTGAGACACTCAGACAGTGTCCCAGAGACAGAAGATTGAAACGGACAGGCCCTACGCCCTAATCGGAAACCTGGCTTAGGTTTCCAGGAGTCTCTGCTCAGCGGACTGGTTTCAAAGTCCAGGATATTGTGCTTTTTGGAAGGACCACACAGAGACTCTCTCTTCTCCACATGAGGACCTTTCTGGTTGGAGCTGTGTCAAACCCTTCATGTAGGAGGACACTGCAGGACTCCTGAGTCACCAGCACATTCCAACATCTCTACGGAAACACAGACCCATTATGACCCATCCTCAGGAGAGTCCATTTCAAATCACCACCTGGGTAACTCGCCCCGGAGCCAAAAGACCAAACATGTCTTGTCGCTAATAACCAATGGGAATGCAAGGTACGGTGTACAGGCGTCCATCCTTCGAAACCTGCTCTGCAGTCTTTCGGGATGGGACGTCTTGCGGCCATCCAACAGGACTCGACTGTCCCCCAGAAGGCAACCTTGAGGTTTAGAGCAACTCACAAACTCAGCGTGGGAAAACCTCCTTGGCTTCATGAGGCACCCACCCACTTCAGGAAGAGGCCATCATGGACACAACCTGCAGCCTGAAGCAACGTCTGATCCTTGCCCTGACCTCCGATGGAGGAGGCCTCGATTCAGCCACTGCAGAGTGGGCATTCCATGCCCTCGGCCCCAAACCTAACACTAGCTTGTGTTTTCAGACTTCCTTCTGCACTCTTCTGGAAAACAAGCCCTCCAGATTAGGAATTCCAGAACCACAACACAGCCCTCTGCCTGCCCACCAGAAGAAAAATGTTGCCCACTGAGGCTGCCCAGAAACCCCAAATTAGGACCAACCTGTTCGCCCTCGACATCACCCCAATAGAAGAGGTTGCCCTGAGTACTAATGCTCTGTCTGACACAGCCTGTGGACAGACGTCTTGACAGACAAGGAGACAGCTGGCCTCACAACCAGCACATCGGACATGCCATGGCCTTAGGCTGTCATCTCTACCCAACCTGGATTTCAGATATCTGAACCTAGACCTTCTATCAAATGCCTGCACAGGTGGGTACCTGAGGCACAAATCAGAACACTTCCTTCCCCATGGCAGTAAAGCTTGCTGTTGGCATGGAGTCACACCTTTAGGGTAGGAGAAACCTTCATGGCCCATGAGGCCACGCCCAAACTTGAGTGCCTCCTAGGGCACAAACTCGCATTGTGACCTCATCGTGAACCCCATGTTCAAATAAGGCCTCTCAGGGCCTGGACCAAGAGCCCGCATATGGGGCATATGGGTTCTAGATTACCAGTCTCCCGGACCCAGGGCTCTGCTCTGGAATCCCTCTCATGGGGAGACACCTGAGCCAGAGAGCAGGATTCCACCCTTCCCACAAAGAGACCCCAAATTCTTTGGAGCTGGGTCCAATCCCCAGAGAGGGAGACTCGTCCATAGCCCATGAGGCCACCCCTAATTTCCTCTGCTCTCCTGGACACAAGATGCAGAGGTAAAAGCCTGAGCGACCGCCTCCCAATCGCCCTACCTTCATAACACGAGCATTTCCCCACATGGACTGTAGATCCTGCCGGCCATACCCTCGGAGCCAACCTAAGCGGATGTTCTGTTTTCAGATTTCTGTCCCCACAGCCCTGGCCCACACACCATCCAGGCTAGGGCCTCTGGAGCCACACCAAAGGGCTGTGCCTGTCCTCTCCACGTCAACTGTGCCCAATCCATAGGACACCAGCCTAGAGATTTGGAGACTCCTACAATCCCCTGAGGCCATCCCAATATTCTATGCCGCACTGGACTAAGAGGGGCCCTTTGACACAAATTGAGCAACTATCTCCACTGAGACACTCAGAAAGTGTCCCCAGAGACAGAAGATTGAAACGGACAGGCCCGTACGCCCTAATTGGAACCCTGGATTTGGTTTCCAGGTGTCTCTGCTCAGCGGACTTATTTCAAAGAACAGCATATGGTGCTTTTCGGAAGCACCACACAGAGACTCTCTCGTCTCCACATGGGGACCTTTCTGGTTGGAGCTGAGTCAAATCCTTCAGGTAGGAGATTTCTGCAGGGATCCTGAGGCACCAGCACATTCCAAGGTCTCCACGGAAACATAGAGCCATTATGACTCATCCTCTGGAGAGCCCATTTCAAATCAGCCCTCTGGGTAACTCGCCCCGGAGCCAAAGGATCAAACATGTCTTGTCACTAATAGCCATTGTTAATGCGAGGTACGGTGTACAGGCATCCATCCTTCGAACCCTGCTCTACAATCTTTCGGGATGGGACGACTTGGGGCCATCCAACAGGACTCGACTATCCCGCAGAAGGTAACCTTGAGGTTTAGAGCAACTCACAAACTCAGCATGGGAAAACCTCCTTGGCTTCATGAGGCACTCACCCCCTTCAGGAAGGGGTCATCATGGACACAACCTGAGCCTGAGGCAACGTCTGATCCTCGCCCTGACCTCCGATGCAATAGGCCTCGATTCAGCCTCTGCAGAGTGGGCCTGCCGTGCCCTCGGCCCGAAACCTAACCCTAGCTTGTGTTTTCAGACTTCCTACTGCACTCTCCTAGCAAACAAGCCCTCCAGACTGGAATGCCAGAACCACAACCTAGCCCTCTATCTGCGCACCAGAAGAAAAACGTTACCTTCTGAGGCTGCTCAGAAAGCCCAAAATAGGATCATCCTGCTCGGCCCTCGACCGCAACCCAATAGGATAGGTACCCTGACACTAATGCTCTGTCTGACACAGCCTGGGGACAGAAGTGCCGACAGACAAGGAGAAGCTGGCCTCACAACCACCACATCGGACACGCCATGGCCTGAGGCTGTCATCTCTACCCAACATGGGTTTTCAGATATCTGAACCTAGACATTCTATCAAATGCCTGTACAGGTTGTTACCTGAAGCACAAATCAGAATTCCTCCTTCCCCATGGCAGTAAAGCTTGCTGTGGTTATGGAGTCACACCTTCAGGTTAGGAGAAACCTTCATGGCCCATGAGGCCACGACCAAACTTGTGTGCCTCCTAGGGCACAAACTCGCATTGTGATCTCAGCGTGAACTCCACGTTCAAATAAGGCCTCTCTGAGACTGGACCCAGAGCACGCATATGGGGCTTGCCATGCCACTAAGCACCCAGTCCTCTCCAGAGTTCAAAATTGCCACTCTCCCGGAACCAGGGCTCTGCTCTGGAATCCTTCTCATGGGGAGACACCTGAGCCAGAGAGCAGGATTCCACCCTTCCCACAAAGTGACCCCAAAGTCTTTGGAGCTGGGCCCGATCCCCATAGAGGGAGACTCGGCCATAGCCCTTGAGGCCACCCCAAAGTTACTCGGCTCTCCTGGACAAAAGATGCGGAGACAAAAGCCTGAGTGACCGCCTCCCACTCGCCCTTCTTTCATAAACCGAGGAGTGCCCCTCATGGACTGTAAATCCGGCCTGCCAAACCCTCGGTGTCAAACCTAAGACGACGTTGTGTTTTCAGATTTCTGTCCCCACAACCCTGGCCCACACACTCTCCAGACTAGGGCCTCTGGAGCCACACCGAAGGGCTGTGCCAGTCCTCTCATCTGCAACTGTGTCCAATCCATAGGACACAGCCCTAGAAATTAGGAGAATCCTCCAGAACTCTGAGGCCATCCCAATAGTGTAGGCTGCGCTGGATAAGATGGGCCCTCTGACACAAGCTGAGCAACTATCTCCACTGAGACACTCAGACAGTGTCCCCAGAGACAAAACATTGAAACGGACAGGCCCCTACACGCTCATCGGAACCCTGGCTTTGGTTTCCAGGTATCTCTGCACAGAGGATGCGTTTCAAAGACCAGCGGATGGTGCTTTTCGGAAGGACCACACTGAGACTCTCTCATTTCCACATGGGGAACTTTCTAATTGGAGCTGTGTCGAACCCTTCAGGTAGGAGGACTCTGCAGGGCTACTGAGCCACCAGCACATTCCAAAGTCTCCAGGGAAACTTAGACCCATTATGACCCATCTTCAGGAGAGTCCATTTCAAATCAGACCCCTGGTTAACTCGCCCCAGAGGCAAAAGATCAAACATGTCTTGTGGCTAATAGCCAACGGGAATGCGCTGTACAGTGTACAGTCATCCATCCTTTGAACCCTGCTCTCCAGTCTTTCGGGATGGGACGTCTTGCGGCCATCCAACAGGACTCGACTGTCCCCCAGAAGGCAACCTTGAGGTTTAGAGCAACTCACAAACTCAGCGTGGGAAAACCTCCTTGGCTTCATGAGGCCCCCACACCCTTCAGGAAGGGGCCATCATGGACACAACCTGCAGCCTGAGGCAACATCTGATCCTCGCCCTGACTTCCTATGCAGGAGGCCTCGATTCAGCCTCTGCAGAGTGGGCCTGCCGTGCCCTCGGCCCCAATCCTAACCCTAGCTTGTGTTTTCAGACTTCCTTTTGCACTCTCCTGGCAAAAAAGCCCTCCAGACTGGGAATTCCAGAACCACAACGCAGCCCTCTGCCTGCCCACCAGAAGAAAAACATTGCCCTCTGAGGCTGCCCAGAAACCCCAAAGTAGGATCAACCTGCGCGGCCCTCAATCACACCCCAATTGGATAGGTTGCCCTGAGCACTAAAGCTCTTTCTGACACAGCCTCGGGACAGACGTCCCGACAGACAAGGAGACAGCTGGCTTCACAACCAGCACAACGGACATGCCATGGCCTTAGGCTGTCATCTCTACCCAACCTGGGTTTTCAGCTATCTGAACCTAGACATTCTATCAAATGCCTGCACAGGTGGGTCCTGAGGCACAAATCAGAACTCCTTCTTCCCCATGGCAGTAAAGCTTGCTGTTGGCATGGAGTCACATCTTCAGGGTAGGAGAAACCTTCATGGCCCATGAGGCCACGCCCAAACTTGAGTGCCTCCTAGGGCACAAACTCGCATTGTGACCTCATCGTGAACCCCATGTTCAAATAAGGCCTCTCAGGGCCTGGACCAAGAGCCCGCATATGGGGCTTGCTATGTCCCTATGCTCCCAGTCCTCTCCAGAGTTCTAGATTACCAGTCTCCCTAACCCAGGGCTCTGCTCTGGAATCCCTCTCTTGGGGAGACACCTGAGCCAGAGTGCAGGATTCCACCCTTCCCACAAAGTGACCTCAAGTCTTTGGAGCTGGGCCCAATCCCCAGAGAGGGAGACTCATCCATAGCCCATGAGGCCACCCCTAAGTTCCTCGGCTCTCCTGGACACAAGATGCAGAGACAAAAGCCTGAGCGACCCCCTCCCACTCACCCTTCCTTCATAACCCGAGGAGTTCCCCTCATGGACTGTAGATCCGGCCTGCCATACTCTCGGTGCCTAACGTAAGCCGACGTTGTGTTTTCAGATTTCTGTCCCCACAGCCCTGGCCCACACACCTTCCAGCCTAGGGCCTCTGGAGCCATACCGAAGGGCTGTTCCTGTCTTCTCCACGGAAACTGTGCCCAATCCATAGGACACAACCCTAGAGATTAGGAGACTCCTTCAGACCCCTGAGGCCATCGCAATAGTGTAGGCCGCGTTGGACTGATGGGTCCTCTGACACATGCTGAGCAACTATCTCTACTTAGACACTCAGACAGTGTCCCCAGAGTAGAAGATTGAAACAGACA
>NW_019154216.1:414610-416434 GCF_002288905.1 Enhydra lutris kenyoni | reverse complement strand
GTGTTCCCAGAGACAGAAGGTTGAAAGAGACAGGCCCCTACGCCCTAATCCGAACCCTGACTTTGGTTTCCAGATGTCTCAAGTCAGTGGACTGGTTTCAAAGCCCAGCGTATGGTTCTTTTCGGAAGGACCACACAGAGACTCTCTCGTCTCCACATGGGGACCTTTCTGGTTGGAGCTGTGTCAAACCTCAGGTAGGAGTACTCTCCAGGCCTCCTGAGCCACCAGCACATTCCAAGGTCTCCACGGAAACATAGACCTATTATGACCCATCCTCAGGAGAGTCCATTTCAAATCAGCCCCCTGGGTAACTCGCCCCGGAGCCAAAAGATAAAACATGTCTTGTCGCTAATAGCCAATGGAAAATGCGAGGTACGGTGTAAAGGCATCGATCCTTCGAATCCTGCTCTCCAGCCTTTCGGGATGGGATGTACTGGGGCCCTCCAACACGACTCGACTGTCTCGCGGAAGGCAACCTTGTGGTTTAGAGCAACTCACAAACTCAGCGTGGGCAAACTTCCGTGGCTGCATGAGGCCCCCCGCCCTTCAGGAAGGGGCCATCATGGACACAACCTGCAGCCTGAGGCAACGTCTGATCCTCGCCCTGACCTCAGATGAAGGAGGCCTCGTTTCAGCCTCTGCAGAGTGCCCTGCCGGGCCCTCCTCCCCAAACCTAACCCTAGCTTGTGTTTTCAGACTTCGTTCTGCACCCTCCTGACAAAAAACCCTTCCAAACTGCAAATTCCAGAACCACAACGCTGCCCTCTGTCTGCCCAACGGGAGAAAAATTTTGCCCTCTGAGGCTGCCCAGAAACCCCAAATTAGGATCAACCTGCTCGGCCCTCGACCCCACACGAATTGGATAGGTTGCCCTGAGCAGCAATGCTCTGTCTGACACAGCCTGGGGACAGACGTCCCGACAGACAAGGAGACAGCTGGCCTCACTACCAGCACATCGGATACGCCATGGCCTTAGGCTGTCATCTCTACCCAAAGTGGGTTTTCAGATATCTGAACCTAGACATTCTATCAAATGCCTGCACTGATGGGTACCTGAAGCACAAATCAGAACTCCTTCTTCCCCCATGGCAGTAAAACTTGCTGTTAGCATGGAGTCACACCTTCAGGGTACGAAAACCTTCAAGGCCCATGATGTCATGAACAAACTTGAGTGCCTTCTAGGGCACAAACTCGCATTGTGACCTCAGCGTGAACCGCATGTTCAAATAAGACCTCTCAGGGCCTGGACCAAGAGCCCGCTTATGGGGTTTGCCATGCCCCTATGCTCCCAGTCCTCTCCAGAGTTCGAGATTACCAGTCTCCCGGACCCAGGGCTCTGCTCTGGTATCCCTCTCTTGGGGAGACACCTGAGCCAGAGAGCAGGATTCCACCCTTCCCACAAAGTGACCCCAAAGTCTTTGGAGTTGGGCCCAATCCCCAGGGAGGGAGACTTGTCCATAGCCCATGAGGCCACACCTAAGTTCCTCGGCTCTCCTGGACACAAGATGCAAAGACAAAAGCCTGAGCAACAGCCTCCCACTCGCCCTACCTTCATAACCTGAGGAGGTCCCCTCATGGACTGTAGATCCGGCCTGCCATACCCTCAGTGCCAAACCTAAGCCGACGTTGTGTTTTCCATTTTCTGTCCCCACAGCCCTGGCCCACACACCTTCCAGCCTAGGGCCTCTGGCGCCAACCCAAAGGGCTGTGCCTGTCCTCTCCACGGAAACTGTGCCTGATCCATAGGACACAACCCTAGAGATTAGGAGACTCCTTCAGACCCCTGAGGCCATCCCAATAGTGTAGGCCACGATGGAATAAGAG
>NW_019154216.1:401651-414510 GCF_002288905.1 Enhydra lutris kenyoni | reverse complement strand
GTGTTCCCAGAGACAGAAGGTTGAAAGAGACAGGCCCCTACGCCCTAATCCGAACCCTGACTTTGGTTTCCAGATGTCTCAAGTCAGTGGACTGGTTTCAAAGCCCAGCGTATGGTTCTTTTCGGAAGGACCACACAGAGACTCTCTCGTCTCCACATGGGGACCTTTCTGGTTGGAGCTGTGTCAAACCTCAGGTAGGAGTACTCTCCAGGCCTCCTGAGCCACCAGCTCATTCCAAGGTCTCCATGGAAACATAGACCCTTTATGACCCATCCTCAGGAGAATCCATTTCAAATCAGCCCCCTGGGTAACTCGCCCCGGAGCCAAAAGATAAAACATGTCTTGTCGCTAATAGCCAATGGAAAATGCAAGGTACGGTGTAAAGGCATCGAACCTTCTAACACTTCTCTCCAGCCTTTCGGGATGGGATGTCCTGGGGTCCTCCAACACGACTCGACTGTCCCGCAGAAGGCAACCTTGTGGTTTAGAGCAACAAACAAACTCAGCGTGGGAAAAAATCCTTGGCTGCATGAGGCCCCAACGCCCTTCAGGAAGGGGCCATCATGGACACAACCTGCAGCCTGAGGCAACGTCTGATCCTCGCCTTGACCTCAGATGCAGGAGGCTTCGATTCAGCCTCTGCAGAGTGCCCTGCCGGGCCCTCCGCCCCAATCCTAACCCTAGCTTGTGTTTTCAGACTTCGTTCTTCACCCTCCTGGCAAACAAGCCTTCCAAACTGCAAATTCCAGAACCACAACGCAGCCCTCTGCCTGCCCAACGGGAGAAAAATTTTGCCTTCTGAGGCTGCCCAGAAACCCCAAATTAGGATCAACCTGCTCGGCCCTCGACCGCACACGAATTGGATACGTTGCCCTGAGCACCAATGCTCTGTCTGACACAGCCTGGGGACAGACGTCCCGACAGACAAGGAGACAGCTGGCCGCACAACCAGCATATCGGACACGCCATGGCCTTAGGCTGTCATCTCTACTCAACCTGGGTTTCAGATATCTGAACCTAGACATTCTATCAAATGCCTGCACAGGTGGGTACCTGAAGCACAAATCAGAATTCCTCCTTCCCCATGGCAGTAAAGCTTGCTGTTGGCATGGAGTCACACCTTCAGGGTAGGAGAAACCTTCATGGCCCATGAGGCCACGCCCAAACTTGAGTGCCTCCTAGGGCACAAACTCGCATTGTGACCTCATCGTGAACCCCATGTTCAAATAAGGCCTCTCTGGGCATGGACCAAGAGCCCGCATATGGGGCTTGCCATGCCTTATACGCCAATCCTCTCCAGAGTTCGTGATTAACAGTCTCCCGGACCACGGGTCTGCTCTGGAATCCCTCTCTTGGGGAGACACCTGAGCCAGAGAGCAGGATTCCACCCTTCCCACAAAGTAACCCCAAAGTCTTTGGAGCTGTGCCCAATCCCCAGAGAAGGAGACTCGTCCATAACCCATGAGGCCACTCCTAAGTTCCTCGGCTCTCCTGGACACTAGATGCAGAGACAAGAGCCAGAGCGACCGCCTCCCACTCGGCCTTCCTTCATAACCCGAGGAGTTCCCCTCATGGACTGTAGATCCGGCCTGCCATACCCTCGGTGCAAAACCTAAGCCGACGTTGTGTTTTCAGATTTCTGTCCCCACATCCCTGGCCCACACCCTCCAGGCTAGGGCCTCTGGATCCACACCGAAGGGCTGTGCCTGTCCTCTCCACAGAAACTGTGCCCAATCCATAGGACACATCCCTAGAGATTAGGAGACTCCTCCAGACCCCTGAGGCCATCCCAATAGTGTAGGCCGTGCTGGACTAAGAGGGGCCCTCTGACACAAACTGAGCAACTATCTCCACTTAGACACTCAGACAGTGTTACCAGAGACAGAAGATTGAAACGGACAGGCCGCTACACACTAATCGGAACCCTGGCTTTGGTTTCCAGATGTCTCTGCTCAGCTGACTGGTTTCAAAGCCCAGTGTATAGTTCTTTTCGGAAGACCAGTCAGACTCTCTCGTCTCCACATGGGGACATTTCTGGTTGGAGCTGTGTCAAACCCTTCAGATAGGAGGACTCTGCAGGGATCCTGAGCCACCAGCACATTCCAAGGACTCCACAGAAACATAGAACCATTATCACCCATCCTTAGGAGAGTCCATTACAAATCAGCCCCCTGGGTAACTCGTCCCAGAGCCAAAAGATCAAACATGTCTTGTCGCTAATAGCCAATGGGAATGCGAGGTACGGTGTAGAGACATCCATCCTTCGAACCCTGCTCTCCAGTCTTTCAGGATGGGACGTCCTGGGGGCCTCCAACACGACTCGACTGTCCCGCAGAAGGCAACCTTGAGGTTTAGAGCAACTCACAAACTCAGCGTGGGAAAACCTCCTTGGCTGCATGAGGCCCCCACCCCCTTCAGGAAGGGGCCATCATGGAGACAACGTAAGCCTGAGGCAACGTCTGATTTCGCCCTTACTTCAGATGCAGGAGGACTCGATTCAGCCTCTGCAGAGTGGGCCTGCCATGCTCTCGGCCCCAAACCTAACCCTAGCTTGTGTTTTCAGACTTTCTTCTGCACCCTTCTGGCAAATAAGCCCTCCAGACTGGGAATTCCAGAACCACAATGCAGCCCTCTGCCTGCCCACCAGAAGAAGAACATTGCCCTCTGAATCAGCCTTGAAAGCCCAAATTAGGATCTACCTGCTCGGCCCTCGACCGCACCCAATTGTATAGGTTGCCCTGAGCACTAATGCTCTGTCTGACACAGCCTGGGGACAGACGTCCCGACAGACAAGGAGACAGCTGGCCTCACTACCAGCACATCGGACACGCCATGGCATTAGGCTGTCATCTCTACTCAACCTGGGATTTCAGGTACCTGAACCTAGACATTCTATCAAATGCCTGCACTGGTGAGTACCTGAAGCACAATTCAGAACTCCTCCTTCCCCATGGCATTAAAGCTTGCTGTTGGCATGGAGTCAAACCTTCAGGGTAGGAGAAACCTTCATGGCCCATGAGGCCACGCCCAAACTTGAGTGCCTCCTAGGGCACAAACTCGCATTGTGACCTCAGCATGAACCCCATGTTCAAATAAGGCGTCTCAGGGCCTGGACCAAGAGCCCGCATATGGGGCTTGCCATGCCCCTATGCTCCCAGTCCTCTCCAGAGTTTGAGATTACCAGTCTCCCGGACCCAGGGCTCTGCTCTGGAACACTTCAATTGGGGAGACAACTGAGCCAGAGTGCAGGATTCTACCCTTCCCACAAAGTGACCCCAAAGTCTTTGGAGCAGGGCCCAATGCCCTGAGATGGAGACTCGTCCATAGCCCATGAGGCCACCCCTAAGTTCCTCGGCTCTCCTGGACACAAGATGCAGAGACAAAAGCCTGAGCGACCGCCTCCCACATGCCCTTCCTTCATAACCCGAGGAGTTACCCTCATGGACTGTAGATCTGGCCTGCCATACCCTCGCTGCCAAACCTAAGCCGAGGTTGCGTTTTCAGATTTCTGTCCCCACAGCCCTGGCCCACACACCCTCCAGGTAGGGCCTCTGGAGCCACACCGAAGGGCTGTGCCTGTCCTCTCCACGGAAACTGTGCCTAATCCATAGGATACAACCCTGGAGATTAGGATACTCCTCCAGACCCCTGAGGCCATCCCAATAGTGTAGGCCACGATGGAATAAGAGGGGCCCTCTGACACAAGGTGAGCAACTATCTACATTTAGACACGCAGACAGTGTCCCCAGAGGCAGAAGTATGAAACGGACAGGACTCTACGCCCTAATCGGATCCCTGTTTTGGTATCCAGGTGTCTCTGCTCAGCGGACTGGTTTCAAAGCCAAGTGTATGGTCTTTTCAGAAGGACCAAACAGAGTCTCTTTCATCTCCACATGGGGAGTTTTCTTGTTGGAGCTGTGTCAAACCCTTCAGTTAGGAGGACTCTGCACGGCTCCGGAGCTGCCAGCACATTCCAAGGTCTCCACGGAAACATAGAACCATTATGACCCATCCTCAGGAGAGTCCATTTCAATTCAGCCCCCTGGGTAACTCGCCCCGGAGCCAAAAGATCAAACTTGTCTTGTCACTAATAGCCAATGGGAATGCGAGGTACGGTGTACAGGCATCCATACTTCGAACCCTGCTCTACAGTCTTTCGGGATGGGACGTCCTAGGGCCCTCCAACACGACTCGACTGTCCCGCAGAGGACAACCTTGAGGTTTAGAGCAACTCACAAACTCAGCGTGGGAAACCTCCTTGGCTTCATGAAGCCCCCACCCCCTTCAGGGAGAGGCCATCGTGGACACAACCTGCAGCCTGAGGCAACATCTGATCCTCGCCCTGACCTCAGATGCACGAGGCCTCGATTCAGACTCTGCAGAGTGGGCATGCCGTGCCCTCATCCCCAAACCTCACCCTAGCTTTGTTTTCAGACTTCCTTCTGCACTCTCCTGCAAATAAGCCCTCCAGACCGGGAATTCCAGAACCGCAACGGAGCCCTCTGCCTGTCCACCGGAAGAAAAACGTTGTCATCTGAGGCTGCCCTGAAACCCCAAATTAGGATCAACCTGCTCAGCCCTCGACCGCACCCCAATTGGATCGGTTGCCACGAGCACTATGCTCTGTCTGACACAGCCTGGGACAGACGTCCCGACAGACAAGGAGACAGTAGGCCTCACTGAAAGCACATCGGACACGCCATGGCATTAGGCTGTCATCTCTACTCAACCTGGGATTTCAGATATCTGAACCTAGACATTCTATCAAATGCCTGCACAAGTGAGTACCTGAAGCACAAATCAGAACTCCTCCATCCCCATGGCATTAAAGCTTGCTGTTGGCATGGAGTCACACCTTCAGGGTAGGAGAAACCTTCATGGCCCATGAGGCCACGCCCAAACTTGTGTGCCTCCTAGGGCACAAACTCGCATTGTGGCCTCAGTGTGAACCCCATGTTCAAATAAGGCCTCTCAGGGCCTGGACAAAGGACCCACATATGGGGCTTGCCATGCCCCTATGCTCCCAATCCTCTCCAGAGTTCGAGATTACCAGTCTCCCAGACCCAGGGTTCTGCTCTGGAATCCCTCTCTTGGGGAGACACCTGAGCCAGAGAGCAGGATTCCACCCTTCCCACAAAGAGACCCCAAAGTCTTTGGAGCTGGGCCCAATGCCCAGAGAGGGAGACTCGTCCATAGCGCATGAGGGCACTCCTAAGTTCCTCAGCTCTCCTGCACATACGATGCAGAAACAAAAGCCTGAGCGACCGCCTCCCACTCGCCCTTCTTTCATACCCGAGGAGTTCCCCTCATGGACTGTAGATCCGGCCTGCCATACCCTCGGTGCCAAACCTAAGCTGACTTTGTGTTTTCAGATTTCTGTCCCCACAGCCCTGGCCCACACCCTCCAGGCTAGGGCCTCTGGAGCCACACCGAAGGGCTGTGCCTGTCCTCTCCACGGAAACTGTGCCCAATCCATAGGACACAACCCAAGAGATTAGGAGACTCCTCCAGACACCTGAGGCCATCCCAATAGTGTAGGCCGCGCTGGACTAAGAAGGGCCCTCTGACACAAGCTGAGCAACTATCTCCACTTAGACACTCAGACAGTGTCCCCAGAGACAGAAGATTGAAAAGGACAAGCCCCTACACCCTAATCCGAACCCTGGCTTTGGTTTCCAGGTGTCTCTGCTCAGCGGACTGGTTTAAAGACCAGCGGATGCTTCTTTTCGGAAGGACCACATGGCGACTCTCTCGTCTCCACATGGGGACTTTTCTGGTTGGAGCTGTGTCAAACCCTTCAGGTAGGAGGAATCTTCAGGACTCTTGAGCAACCAGCACATTCCAAGTTCTCCACGGAAACATAGACCCATTATGACCTATCCTCAGGAGAGTCCATTTCAAATCAGCACCCTTGGTAACTAACCGCGGAGCCAAAAGATCAAACGTCTTGTCACTAATAGCCAATGGGAATGCGAAGTACGGTGTACAGGCATCCATCCTACGATCCCTGCTCTCCAGTCTTTTGTGATAGGAAGTCCTGTGGCCCTCCAACAGTACTCGACTGTCCAGCAGAAGGCAACCTTGAGGTTTAGAGCAACTCACAAACTCAGCATGGGAAAACCTCCTTGGCTTCATGAGGCCCCCACACCCTTCAGGAAGGGGCCATCATGGACACAACCTGCAGCCTGAGGTACGTCTGATACTCGCCCTGACCTCAGATGCAGGAGGCCTCGATTCAGCCTCTGCAGAGTGGGCCTGCTGTGCCCTCGCTCCAAACATAACCCTAGCTTGGGTTTTCAGACTTCCTTCTGCACTCTCCTGGCATACAAGCCCTCCAGACTGGGAATACCAGAACCACAACGCAGCCCTCTGCCTGCCCACCAGAAGAAAAATGTTGCCCTCTGAGGCTGCCCTGAAAGCCCAAATTAAGATCTACCTGCTCAGTCCTCGACAGCACCCCAATTGGATAGGTTGCCCTGAGCACTAATCCTCTGTGTGACACAGCCTGGTGACAGACGTCCCGATAGACAAGGAGACAGCTTGCCTCACTACCAGCACATCGGACACGCCATGGCCTTAGGCTGTCATCTCTACCCAACCTGGGATTTCAGATATCTGAACCTAGACATTCTATCAAATGCCTGCACAGGTGAGTACCTGAAGCACAAATCTGAACTCCTGCTTCCCCATGGCAGTAATGCTTGCTGTTGGCATTGAGTCACACCTTCAGGGTAGGAGAAACCTTCATGGCCCATGAGGCCACACCCAAATTTGTATGCCTCGTAGGGCACAAACTCGCATTGTGACCTCATCGTGAACCCCATGTTCAAATAAGGCCTCTCATGGCCTGGACCAAGAGCCCGCATATGGGGCTTGCCATGCCCCTATGCTCCCAGTACTCTCCAGAGTTCGAGATTACCAGTCTCCCGGACCCAGGGCTCTGCTCTTGAATCCCTCTCTTGGGGAGACACCTGAGCCAGAGAGAAGGATTCCACCCTTCCCACAAAATGACCCCAAAATCTTTGGAGCTGGGCCCAATCACCAGAGAGGGAGACTCGTCCATTCCTAAGTTCCTTGGCTCTCCTGGACACAAGATGCAGAGACAAAATTCTGAGCGACCGCCTCCCACTCGCCCTTCCTTCATAATCTGAGGATTTCTCCTCATGGACTGTAGATTCGGCCTGTAATACCCTCGGTGTCAAACCTAAGCCAACGTTGTGCTTTCAGATTTCTAACCCACAGCCCTGGCCCTCACACCCTCCAGGCTAGGGCCTCTGGAGTCACACCATAGGGCTGTGCCTGTCTTCTCCTCGGGAACTGTGCCCAATCCATAGGACACAACCCTAGAGATTAGGAGACTCCTCCACACCCCTGAGGCCATCCCAATAGTGAAGGCCGCGCTGGACTACGAGGGGCCCTCTGACACAAGCTGAGCAACTATCTCCACTTAGAAACTCAGACAGTGTTCCCAGAGAGAGAAGATTGAAAGGGACAGGCCCCAACGCCCTAATCGGAACCCTGGCTTTGTTTAACAGGTGTCTCTGCTCAGCGCACTGGTTTCAAAGCCCAGCGTATGGTTCTTTTCAGAAGGACCACACAGAGTCTCTCTCGTCTCCACATGGGGACATTTCTGGTTGGAGCTCTGTCAAACCCTTCAGGTAGGAGGAGTCTGCAGGTCCCCTAAGCCACCAGCACATTCCAAAGTCTCCAAGGAAACATAGACGCATTATGACCCATCCTCAGGAGAGTCCATTTCAAATCAGCCCGCTGGGTAACTCGCCCCGGAATCAAAAGATCAAACATATCTTGTCGCTAATAGCCAATGGGAATGAGAGGTACGGTGTACAGGCATCCATCCTTCGAACCCTGTTCTCCAGGCTTTCGGGATGGGACGTCCTGGGTCCATCTAACAGGACTCGACTGTCCCACAGAAGGCAACATTGAGGTTTAGAGCAACTCACAAACTCAGCGTGGGAAAACATCCTTGGCTTCATGAGGCCCCCACCCCCTTCAGGAAGGGCCCTCATTGACACAACCTACAGACTGATGCAACGTCTGACCCTCGCCCTGACCTCTGATGCAGGAGGCCTCGATTCAGCCTCTGCAGAGTGGGTCTGCCGTGCCCTCGGCCCCAAACCTCACCCTAGCTTGTGTTTTCAGACTTCCTTCTGCACTCACCTGGCAAACAAGCCCTTCAGACTGGGAATTCCAGAACCACAACTCAGCCCTCTGCCTGCCCACCAGAAGAAAAACGTTGCCCTCAGAGTTTGCCCAAAAACCCCAAATAGGATCAACATGCTGGGCCCTCGAACGCACCCCAACTGGAGAGGTTGCTCTGAGCACTAATGCTGTCTGACACAGCCTGGGGACAGACGTCCCGACAGACAAGGAGACAGCTGGCTGTAAAACCAGCACATCAGACACGCCATGGCCTCAGGCTGTCATCTCTACCCAACCTGGGATTTCAGATATCTGAACCTAGACATTCTATCAAATGCCTGCACAGGTGGGTACCTGAAGCACAAATCAGACCTCCACCTTCCCCATGGCTGTAAAGTTTGCTGTTGGCATGGAGTCACACCTTCAGGGTAGGAGAAACCTTCATGGCCCATGAAGCCACGCCCAAACTTGAGTGCCTCCTAGGTCACAAACTCGCATTGTGACCTCAGCGTGAACCCCATGTTCAAATAAGGCCTCTCAGGGCCTGGACCAAGAGCCCGCATATGGGGCTTGCCATGCCTTATGCTGCCAGTCCTCTCCAGAGTTCGAGATTACAAGTCTCCCGGACCCAGGACTCTGCTCTGGAATCCCTCTCATGGGGAGACACCTGAGCCAGAGAGCAGGATTCTACTCTTCCCACAAAGTGACCCCGATGTCTTTGGAGCTGGGCCTAATCCCGAGAGAGGGAGACTCGGCATAGCCCATGAGGCTACACCTAAGTACCTCGGCTCTCCTGGACACAAGATGCAGAGACAAAATCCTGAGTGACCACCTCCCTCTCGCCCTTCCTTCATAACACGAGGATTTCCCCTCATGGACTGTAGATCCGGCCTGCCATACCCTCGGTGCCAAACGTAAGCCGACGTTGTGTTTTCCGATTTCTGTCCCCACAGCCCTGGCCCACCCATCCTCCAGGCTAGGGCCTCTGGAGTCACACCGAAGGGCTGTGCCTGTCCTCTCTACGGCAACTGTGCCCAATCCATAGGACGCAACCCTAGAGATTAGGAGAATCCTCCAGACTACGGAGGCCATCCCAATAGTGTAGGCCGCGCAGGACTAAGACGGGCCCTCTGCCACAAGCTGAGCAACTATCTCCACTGAGACACTAAGACAGTGTCCCCAGAGACAGAAGATTGAAACAGACAGGCCCCTACGCCCTAATCTGAACCCTGGCTTTGGTTTACAGGTGTCTCTGCTCAGGGGACTGGTTTCAAAGACCAGCGTATGGTGCTTTTCGGAAGGACCACACTTAGTCTCTCTCGTATCCTCATGGGGACCTTTCCTGTTGGAGCTGTGTCAAACCTTCAGGTAGGAGGACTCCGCAGGGCTCCAGAGCCACCAGCACATTCCAAGTTCTCCAGGGAAACATGGACACATTATGACCCATCATCAGGAGAGTACATTTCAAATCAGCCCCCTGGGTAAATCGCCCCGGAGCCAAAAGATTAAATATGTCTTGTCGCTAATAGCCAACGGGAATGCGAGGTATAGTGTACAGGCATCCATCCATTGAACCCTGCTCTGCAGTCTTTCGGTATGGGACGTCCTGGACCCTTCCAAAATGACTCGACTCTGCCTGCTCACTAGTAGAAAAACGTTGTCCTCTGAGGCTGCCCAGAAACCCCAAATTAGGATCAACCTGCTAGGCCCTCAACCGCACCCCAATTGGATAGGTTGTCCTGAGCACTAATGCTCTGTCTGACACAGCCTGGGGACTGACCTCCTGACAGACGAGGAGACAGCTGGCCTCACAACCAGCACATCGGAAATGCCATGTCCTTAGGCTGTCATCTCTATCCAACATGGGTTTTCAGATATCTGAACCTAGACATTCTATCAAATGCCTGCACAGGTGGGTACCTGAAGCACAAATCAGAACTCCTTCTTCCCCATGTCAGTAAAGCTTGCTGTTGGCATGGAGTCACACCTTCAGGGTAGGAGAAACTTTCATGTCCCATGAGGCCATGCCCAATCTTGAGTGCCTCCTAGGGCAAAAACTCGCATTGTGACCTCAGGGTGAACCCCACGTTCAAATAAGCCCTCTCAGAGTTGGACGAAGAGCCCTCATATGGGGCTTGCCATGCCCCTATGCTCCAGTCTGCTCCAGAGTTCCAGATTACCAGTCTCCCGGACCCAGGGCTCTGCTCTGAAATCCCTCTCTTTGGGAGACACCTGAGCCAGAGAGCAGGATTCCTGCCTTCCCACAAAGTGACCCCAATGTCTTTGGATCTGGGCCAAATCCCCAGAGAGGGAGACTCATCTATAGCCGATGAGGTCTCCCCTAATTTCCTCGGCTCTCCTGGACACAAGATGCAGAGACAAAAGCCTGAGCGACCGCCGCACACTCGCCCTTCCTTCATAACCCAAGGAGTTCCCCTCATGGACTCTAGATCTGCCTGCCATACCCTCGGTGCCAAACCTAAGCTGACGTTCTGTTTTCAGAAATCTATCCCCACAGCCCTGGCGCACACACCCTCCAGGCTTGAACCTCAGGAGCCACACGAAAGGGCTGTGCCTCTCTTCATGGCAACTGTGTCCAATCCATAGGACACAACCATAGACATTAGGAGAATCCTCCATACCTTGAGGCCATCCCAATAGTGTAGGCCGCGCTGGACTAAGAGGGGCCCTCTGACACAAGCTGAGCAACTATCTCCACTGAGACACTCAGAGAGTGTCCGCAGATACAGAAGACTGAAACGCACAGGTCTCTACGCCCTAATCGGAACCCTGGCTTTGGATTCCAGGTGTCTTTGCTCAGTGGACTGGTTTCAAAGACCAGTGGATGGTGCTTTTCTGAAGGACCACACAGAGACTCTCTCATATCCACATGGGGAGCTTTCTTGTTGGAGCTGTGCCAAACCCTTCAGGTAGGAGGACCCTGCACGGTTCCTGAGCCACCAGCACTTTCCAACGTCTCCACGGAAACATAGACCATTATGACCCATCCTCAGGAGAGTCTTTTTCAAATGAGCCCCCTGGGTAATTCGCCCCGGAGCCAAAAGATCAAACATGTCTTGTAGCTAATAGCCAATAGTAATGCGAGGTATGGTGTACAGGTATCCATCCTTCGAAACCTGCTCTCCAGTCTTCGGGATGGGACGTCCTGGGGCCCTCTAACAGGACTCGACTGTCCCGCAGAAGGCAACCTTGAGGTTTAGAGCAACTCATAAACTCAGCGTGGGAAAACCTCCTTGGCTTCATGAGGCCCCCACCCCCTTCAGGAAGGTGCCAACATGGACACAACTAGTAGCCTGAGGCAACTTCTGATCCTCGCCCTGACCTCAGATGCAGGAAACCTCGATTGAGCCTCTGCAGACTGGGCTTGCCGAGCCCTCGGCCCCAAACCTAACCCTAGCTTGTGTTTTCAGACTTCCTTCTGCACTCTCCTGGCAAAAAAAACCCTCCAGAATGGGAATTCTAGATCCACAACGCAGCCCTCTGCCTGTCCACCAGAAGAAAAATGTTGCTCTCTGATGCTGCCCAGAAACCCCAAATTAGGATCAACCTGCTCGGCCCTCGAACGCACCCCAATTGGATAGGTTGCCCTGAGCACTAATGCTCTGTCTGACACAGCCTGGGTAAAGACGTCCCAACAGACAAGGAGAGAGCTGGCCACACTACCAGCACATCGGACACGCCATGGCCTTAGGCTGTCATCTCTACCCAACCTGGGTTTTCAGATATCTGAACCTAGACATTCTATCAAAAGCCTGCACACATGGGTACCTGAAGCACAAATCAGAACTCCTCCTTCCCCATGGCAGTAAAGCTTGCTGTTGGCATGGAGTCACACCTTCAGGGTAGGAGAAACCTTCATGGCCCATGAGGCCACGCCCAAACTTGAGTGCCTCCTAGGGCACAAACTTGCATTGTGACCGCACCGTGAGCCCAACGCTCAAATAAGGCCTCTCATGGCCTGGAACAAGAGCCCGCATATGGGGCTTGCCATGCCCTTATGAAACCAGTCCTCTCCAGAGTTCGAGATTACCAGTCTCCCGGACCCAGGGCTCTGCTCTGAAATCCCTCTCTTGGGAAGACACCTGAGCCAGAGAGCAGGATTCTACTCTTCCCACAAAGTGACCCCAATGTCTTTGGAGCTGGGCCAAATCCCCAGAGAGGGAGACTAGTCCATAGCCCATGAAGCCACCCCGAAGTTCCTCGGCTCTCCCGGATACATGATGCGGAGACAAAAGCCTGAGCGACCGCCTCCCTCTCGCCCTTCCTTCATAACCCGAGGAGTTCCCCTCATGGACTGTAGATCCGGCCTGCCATACCCATGGTGACAAACCTAAGCCGACGTTATGTTTTCAGGTTTCTGTCCCCTCAGCCCTGGCCCACACCCCTTCCAGGCTAGGGCCTCTGGAGCCACACCGAAGGGCTGCGCCTGTCCTCTCCATGGCAAGTGTGCCCAATCCATAGGACACAACCCTAGAGATTAGGAGAATCCTCAAGACCACTGAGGCCATCCCAATAGTGTAGGTCGCGCTGGACTAAGAGGGGTCCTCTGACACAAGCTGAGCAACTATCTCCACCGAGACACTCAGACAGTGTCCCCAGAGACAGAAGATTGAAACGGACAGGTCCAAACGCCCTAATCGGAACCCTGGCTTTGGTTTCCAGGTGTCTCTGCTCAGTG
>NW_019154216.1:332713-401551 GCF_002288905.1 Enhydra lutris kenyoni | reverse complement strand
GCCTGCACAGGTGGGTACCTGAAGCACAAATCAGAACTCCTCCTTCCCCATGGCAGTAAAGCTTGCTGTTGGCACGGAGTCACACCTTCAGGGTAAGAGAAACCTTCATGGCCCATGCGGCCACGCCCAAACTTGAGTGCCTCCTAGGGCTCAAACTCACATTGTGACCTCAGGGTGAACCGCATGTTCAAAATAGGCCTCTCAGGGCCTGGACTTAGAGCCCGCATATGGGGCTTGCCATGCCCCTATGCTCCCAGTCCTCTCCAGAGTTCGAGATTACCAGTCTCCCGGACCCAGGGCTCTGCTCTGGAATCCCTCTCTTGGGGAGACACCTGAGCCAGAGAGCAGGACTCCACCCTTCCCACAAAGTGACCCCAAAGTCTATGGAGCTGGGCCCAATCCCCAGAGAGGGAGACTCATCCATAGCCCATAGGCCGCCCCTAAGTTTTCGGCTTTCCTGGACACAAGATGCAGAGAAAAAAGCATGAGCGACCGCCTCCTACTCGCCCTTCCTGCATAACCCGAAGAGTTCCCCTCATGGACTGTCGATCCGGCCTGCCATAACCTCGGTGCCACACCTAAGCCGAAGTTGTGTTTTCAGATGACTGTCTCCACAGCCAAGGCCCACACACCCTCCAGGCTAGGGCCTCTGGATCCACACTGAAGGTCTATGCCTGTCCTCTCCACGGAAACTGTGCCCAATCCATAGGACACAACCTAGAGATTAGGAGACTCCTCCAGACCCCTGAGGCCGTCCCAATTGTGTAGGCCGCGCTGGACTAAGAGGGGCCCTCTGACACAAGCTGAGCAACTATCTCCACTGAGACACTCAGACAGTGTCCCCAGAGACAGCAGTTGAAACGGACAGGACCCTACGCCTTAATCGGAACCCTGGCTTTGGTTTCCAGGTGTTTCTGTTCAGCGGACGGGTTTCAAAACCAGCGGATGGTGCTTTTCAGAAGGACCACACAGAGACTCTCTCATCTCCACATGGGGAACTTTCATGTTGGAGCTGTGACAAAGCCTTCAGGTATGAGGACTCTGCACGGCTCCTGAGTCACCAGCACATTCAATGTCTCCACGGAAACATAGACCCATTATGACCCATCCTCAGGAGAGTCCCTTTCAAATCAGCCACCTGGGTAACTCGCCCCTGAGCCAAAAGATCAACATGTCTTGTTGCTAATATCAATGGGAATGAGAGGAACGGTGTACAGGCATCCATATGTCGAAACCTTCTCTCCAGTCTTTCGGGATGGGAAGTCCTGGGGCCATCCAACAGGCCTCGAATGTCTCGCAGAAGGCAAACTTGAGGTTTAGAGCAACTCAAAAACTCAGCGTGGGAAAACCTCCTTGGCTTCTTGAGGCCCCCACCCTCCTTCAGGAAGGGGCCATCATGGACACAACCTGCAGCCTGAGGCAACGTCTGATCCTCGCCCTGAACTCCGATGCAGGAGGCCTAGATTCAGCCTCTGCAGAGAGGGCCTGCTGTGCACTCGACCCCAAACTTAACCCTAGCTTGTGTTTTCAGACTTCCTTCTGCACTCTCCTGGCAAACAAGCCCTCCAGACTGGGAATTCCAGAACCACAACCCAGCCCTCTGCCTGCCCACCAGAAGAAAAACGTTGCTCTCTGAGGCTGCCCTGAAACCCCAAATTAGGATCAACCTGCTCGGCCCTCGACTGCACCCCAAATTGGATAGGTTGCCCTGAGCACTAATGCTCTGTCTGACACAGCCTGGGGACAGACTTCGCGACAGGCAAGGAGACAGCTGGCCTCACAACCAGCACATCGGACCTGCCATGGCCTTAGGCTGTCATCTCTACCCGACCTGGGTTTTCAGATATCTGAACCTAGACATTCTATCAAATGCCTGCACAGGTGGGTACCTGAGGCACAAATCAGAACTCCTCCTTCCCCATGGCAGTAAAGCTTGCTGTTGGCATGGAGTCACACCTTCCGGGTAGGAGAAAACTTCATGGCCCATGAGGCCACGCCCAAACTTGAGTGCCTCCTAGGGCACAAACTCGCATTGTGACCTCAGCGTGAACCCCACTTTCAAATAAGGCCTCTCAGGGCCTGGACCAAGCACCCGCATATGGGGCTTGCCATGTCTCTATGATCCCAGTCCTCTCCAGAGTTCCAGATTACCAGTCTCCTGGACCAAGGGTTCTGCTCTGGAATCCCTCTCTTGGGGAGACACCTGAGCCAGAGTGCAGAATTCCACCCTTCCCACAAAGTGACCCCAAAGTCTTTGGAGCTGGGCCCAATGCCCAGAGAGGGAGACTCATCCATAGCCCATATGCAACCCCAAAGTTCCTCGGCTCTCCTGGACACAAGATGCATAGACAGAAGCCTGAACGACCACCTCCCACTCGCCCTTCCTTCATAACACGAGGAGTTCCCCTCATGGACTGTAGATTCTGCCAGCCATAACCTCGGTGCCACACCTAAGCCGACGTTGTGTTTACAGATGACTGTCCCCACAACCCTGGCCCACACACCCTCCAGGGTAGGGCCTCTGGAGCCACAACGAATGTGTGGCTCTCCTCTCCACAAGAACTGTTCACAATGCAAAGTACACAACCCTAGAGATTAGGATACTCCTCCAGACCCCTGAGGCCATCCCAATAGGGTAGGCTGCGCTGGACTAAGAGGGGCCCTCTGACACAAGCTGAGCAACTATCTCCACTGAGACACTCAGACAGTGTCCCCAGAGACAGAAGATTGAAACGGACAGGCCCCTACACCCTAATCGGAACCCTGGCTTTGGTTTCCAGGTGTCTCTGCTCAGCAGACTGGTTCCCAAGACCAGCATATGGTGCTTTTTGGAAGGACCACACAGAGACTCTCTCGTCTCCACATGGGGACCTTTCTTGTTGGAGCTGTGTCAAAGCCTTCAGGTAGGAGGACTGTGCAGGGCTCCTTAGCCACCAGCACATTCCAAGGTCTCCACGGAAACATAGACCCATTATGACCCATCCTCACGAGATTCCATTTCAAATCAGCCACCTGGGTAACTCGCCCCGGAGCCAAAAGATCAAACATGTCTTGTCGCTAATTGCCAATGAGAATGCGAGGTACGGTGTACAGGCATCCATCCTTCGAACCCTGCTCTCCAGTCTTTCGGGATGGGACGTCCTGGGGCCCTCCAACAGGACTCAACTGTCCCGCAGAAGGCAACCTTGAGGTTTAGAACAACTCACAAACTCAGCGGGGATAAACCTCCTTGGCTTCATGAGACCCACACCCCCTTCAGGAAGGGGCCTAAGGAGATTCCATGAGTCATAATGGATCTCATGGACACAACATGCAGCCTGAGGAAACATCTGATCCTCGCCCTGACCTCCGATGGAGGAGGCCTCGATTCAGCCTCTGCAGACTGGGCCTGCCCAGCCCTCGGCCCCAAAACAAACCCTAGCTTGTGTTTTCAGACTTCCTTCTCCACTCTCCTGGAATACCAGACCTCCAGAATGGAATTCCAGAACCACAATGTAGCCCTCTGCCTGACCACCAGAAGAAATCCGTTGCCATCTGAGCATGCCCAGAAACCCAAAATTAGGATCAACCTGCTCGGCCCTCGACCACACCCCAATTGGAAAGGTTGCCCTGAGAACTAATGCTCTGTCTGACACAGCCTGGGGACAGACGTCCCGACAGACAAAGAGATAGCTGGCCTCACAACCAACACTTCAGACACGCCATGGTATTAGGCTGTCATCTCTACCCATCTGGGTTTTCAGATATCTGAACCTAGACATTCTATCAAATGCCTGCACAGGTGGGTACCTGAAGCAGAAATCAGAACTCCCCCTTCCCCATGGCAGTAAAGCTTGCTGTTGGCATGGAGTCACACATTCAGGGTAGGAGAAAACTTCATGGTCCATGAGGCCACGCCCAAACTTGAGTGCCCTCTAGGGCATAAAGACGCATAGTGACCTCAGCGTGAACCCCACGTTCAAATAAGGCCTCCCAGGGCCTGGACCAAGAGCCCGCATAGGGGGCTTGCCATGCCCCTATGCTCCCAGTCCTCTCCAGATTTCGAGAATACCAGTTTCCCAGACCCAGGGCTCTGCTCTGGAATCCCTCTCTTGGGGAGACACCTGAGCCAGAGAGCAGGACTCCACCCTTCCCACAAAGTGACCCCAAACTCTTTGGAGCTGGGCCCATCCCCAGAGAGGGAGACTCGTCCATAGCCCATGAGGCCACCCCTAAGTTCCTCGGCTCTCCTGGACACAAGATGCAGAGACAAAAGCCTGAGCGACAGCCTCCCACTTGCCCTTCCTTCATAACCAGAGTAGTTCCCCTCATGGACTGTCGATCCAGCCTGCCATACCCTCGGTGCCAAACCTAAGCCGAAGTTGTGTTTTCAGATGACTGTCCCCAAAACCAAGGCCCGCACATCCTCCAAGCTAGGGTCTCTGGAGCCACACCGAAGGGCTGTGCCTGTCCTCTCCACGGCAACTGTGCCCAATCCATAGGACACAACCCTAGAGATTAGGAGACTCCTCCAGACCCCTGAGGCCATCCCAATAGTGTAGGCCGCGCTGGACTAAGAGGGACCCTCTGACACAAGCTGAGCAACTATCTCCACTGAGACACTCAGACGGTGTCCCCAGAGAGAGAAGATTGAAACGGACCGCCCCTACGCCCTAATCGGAACCCTGGCTTTGGTTTCCAGGTGTCTCTGCTCAGCGGACTGGTTTCCAAGACCAGGGCATGGTGCTTTTCGGAAGGACCACACAGAGACTCTCTTGTCTCCACATGGGGAGCTTTCTTGTTGGAGCTGTGTCAAACCCTTCAGGTAGGAGGAGACTGCACGGCTCCTGAGCCACCAGCACATTCCAAGGTCTCCACGGAAACATAGACCCTTTATAACCCATTCTTAGGAGAGTCCATTTCAAATCAGCTCCCTTGGTAACTCGTCCCAGAGCCAAAAGATCAAACATGTCTTGTCTCTAATAGCCAATGAGAATGCAAGGTACGGTGTACCGGTATCCATATTTCGAACCCTGCTCTCCAGACTTTCGGGATGGGACGACCTGGGGCCCTCCAACAGGACTCGACTGTCCCGCAGAAGGCGACCTTGAGGTTTAGAGCAACTCACATACTCAGCGTGGAAAAACCTCCTTGGCTTCTTGAGGCCCCCACCCTCCTTCAGGAAGGGGCCAGCCTGGACAAAACCTGCAGCCTGAGGCAATGTCTGATCCTCGTCCTGACCTCAGATGCAGGAGGCCTTGATTCAGCCCCTGCAGAGTGGACCTGACGTGCCCTCGGCCCCAAATCTAACCCTAGTTGGTGTTTCCAGACTTCCTTCTGCACTCTCCTGGCAAACAAGCCCTCCAGACTGGGAATTCCAGAACCAAAACGCAGCCCTCTGCCTGCCCACCTGAAGAAAAACGTTGTCCTCTGAGGCTGCCCTGAAACCCAAATTAGGGTCAACTTACTCGATCCTCGACCGAAACCCAATTGGAAAAGTTGCCCTGAGCACTAATGCTCTGTCTGACACAGCCTGGGGACAGACGTTCCGACAGACAAGGAGACAGCTGGCCTCACTACCAGCACATCGGACACGCCATGGCCTGAGACTGTCATCACTACCCAAGCTGGGTTTTCAGATATCTGAACCTAGACAATCTATCAAATGCATGCACAGGTGGGTACCTGAAGCACAAATCAGAACTCCTCCTTCCCCATGGCAGTAAAGCTTGCTGTTGGCATGGAGTCACACCTTCAGGGTAGGAAAAACCTTCATGGCCCATGAGGCCACGCCCAACCTTGAGTGCCTCCTAGGGCACAAACTCGCATTGTGACCTCAGCGTGAATCCCATGTTCAAATAAGGCCTCTCAGGGCCTGCACCAAGAGCCCTCATATGGGGCTTGCCATGTCCCTATGTTCCCAGAGCTCTCCAGAGTTCGAGATTATCAGTCTCCCGGACCTAGTGCTCTGCTCTGGAATCCCTCCTTTGGGCAGACACCTGAGCCAGAGAGCAGAATTCCACCCTTTCCACAAAGTGACCCCAATGTCTTTGGAGCTGGGCCCAATCCCCATAGAGGGAGACTTGTCCATAGCCCATGAGGCCACACCTAAGTTCCTCGGCTCTCCTGTACACATGATGCAGAGACAAAAGCCTGAGTGACCGCCTCCTACTCACCCTTCCTTCATAACCTGAGGAGTTCCCCTCATGGACTGTAGATCCGGCCTGCCCTACCCCCGGTACCATACTTAAGCCGACGTTGTGTTTTCAGATTTCGGTCCCCACAGCCCTGGCACACACACCCTCCAGGCTAGGGCCTCTGGAGCCACACCAAAAGGCTGTGCCTGTCCTGTCCACGGAAACTGTGCCAAATCCATAGGACACAACCCTAGAGATTAAGAGACTCCTCCAGATCCCTGAGGCTATCCCAATAGTGTAGGCCGCGCTGGACTAAGAGGGGCCCTCTGATACAAGCTGAGTAACTATCTCCACTGAGACACTCAGACAGTGTCCCCAGAGATAGAAGATTGAAACGGACAGGGCCCTATGCGCTCATCGGAACCCTGGCTTTGGTTTCCAGGTGTCTCTGCTCAGCGGACTGGTTTCAAGACCAGCGTATGGTGCTTTTCGGAAGGATCACACTGAGACTCTCTCATCTCCATATGGGGATCTTTCTTATTGGAGTGTGTCAAACCCTTTAGGTTGGAGGACTCTGCAGGGCTCCTGAGGCACCATAACATTCCCAGGTCTCCACAGAAACATAGACCCATTATGACCCATCCTCAGGAGAGTCCATTTCAAATCAGCCCCCTGGGTAACTCGCCCCAGAACCAAAAGACCAAAAATATCTTGTCGCTAATAGCCAAATGGAATGCGAGGTATGGTGTACAGGCATCCATCCTTCGAACCCTGCTCTCCAATCTTTCGGGATGGGACGACTTGGGGCCATCCAACAGGACTCGACTGTCCCGCAGAAGGCAACCTTGAGGTTTAGAGCAACTCACAAACTCAGCGTGGGAAAACGTCCTTGGCTGCATGAGGCCCCCACCCCCTTCACGAAGGGGCCATCATGGACACAATCTGCAGCCTGAGGCAACGTCTGATCCTCGCCATGACCTCAGATGCACGAGGCCTCAATTCAGCCTCTGCAGAGTGGACCTGACATGCCTCTGCCCCAAACCTATCCCAAGCTTGTGTTTTCAGACTTCCTTCTGCACTCTCCTGGCAAACAAGCCCTCCAGACTGGGAATTCCAGAACCACAACGCAGCCCTCTGCCTGCCCACCAGAAGAAAAACGTTGCCCTCTGAGGCTGCCCTGAAACCCCAAATTAGGATCAACCTGCTCGGCCCTCGACCGCACCACAATTGGATAAGTTGCCTTGAGCACTAATGCTCTGTCTGACACAGCCTGGGGACAGACGTCTCGACAGACAAGGAGACAGCTGGCCTCACTACCAGCACATCGGACACGCCATGGCCTTAGGCTGTCATCTCTACTCAACCTGGGTTTTCAGATATCTGAACCTAGACATTCTATCAAATGCCTGCACAGGTGGCTACCTGAAGCACAAATCAGAACTCCTCCTTCCCCATGGCAGTAAAGCTTGCTGTTGGCATGGAGTCACACCTTTAGGGTTGGAGAAACCTTCATGGCCCATGAGGCCACGCCCAAACTTGAGTGCCTCCTAGGGCACAAACTCGCATTGTGACTTCAGCGTGAACCCCACGTTCAAATAAGGCCTCTCAGGACCTGGACCAAGAGCCGGCATATGGGGCTTGCCATGCCCCTATGCTCCCAGTCCTCTCCAGAGTTCCAGTTTAACAGTCTACCGGGCCCTGGCTCTGCTCTGGAATCCCTCCATTGGGGAGACACCTGAGCCAGAGAGCAGGATTCCACCCTTCCCACAAAGTGACCCCAAAGTCTTTGGAGCTGGGCCCAATGCCCAGAGTTGGAGACTCGTCCATAGCCCATGAGGCCACACCTAATTTCCTCGGCTCTCCTGGACACAAGATGCAGAGACAAAAGCCTGAGCGACCGCCTCCCACTTGGCCTTCCTTCATAACCAGAGGAGGTCCCCTCATGGACTGTAGATCCGGCCTGCCATATAAAATTCTGTCAGTGAAATTGCTTGCTGTGGAATACAAAACAAAGGTGAATTTATTCATATCCTTATATTAATGTACGTCTCATCCTACAATTAACACAAGTATGATCACAGAGTCAGCTCCAATGTTTCAGTTCTACTGCCAGCAGAGAGCAAAGCATAAACTTAGTATAACCACTGGGCTACATGTGCTGTTAAGTTTTGTTTTTTCTGGTGATCAGAGAAAAGTAAAATGGCTCATTAAGCTCCCCAGTGAGCATTATGGTAAGGGAGAAGTTCTTGTTTATGATGTATTTCACTTGACACTTATTTCCCTAATGAATATCTTCCAAGGTCTTCTCATACAACAAAGCTAATGAGGACATTTCTGTTCATGCAATTCTATAGTGGACATCTAGTGCTGGCTCTTGGTAGTTTTTTTTTTTTTTTTCTTTTAGTTTTTGAGAAAATCTTGTTCATATGCATGTACACTATACATGAAAGCCAGAACAGTGAGTGATTCTGAAGAGAAATAAAGCTCATCTTTTCCATGATTTTGGCCAGCCTTGGTTGAGAAAGAGCACCTAGGCACATATACACATTTTATTATGCAGATTGTTTCCTTGATGTCTATATGTCAATTGATGCATGATGTTAAAAGATTTTTATTTATCGTTTTTACAGTTTTTATTTTCATTCCAATTAGTTAACTTAAGATTATATTATTTTCACGTGCACAATATGATGAATAAAATCACTGTATGGAAAAGGAGGAGACATTGAAAGCACTTTAAATTTAGTTTTTTAGTCTATTTTAACACTTAACATAATTATGCTAACATTTTCCTTCTTGGAATTTATTCTCGTGCCTATACCTCAAACCTACTTCTTCCAGAACATACCTGCCACCAGCCCCTATGCAGAAATTCTCATAGGGCTATCTCAAACTTACTATGTCCAGGGCACACCAGTGACGTCGGAGCAGCCTGGCAGCCACTGGGCAGTGGTAGGGTAGTAAGGAGGGTCTGCATGGGGGAGGTGACAGTGGCGGGGTGGGAAGCAGCATCAGGGAGGAGTGGCAGAAACCAGAAGGGGTTGCAGTGAGGCAGAAGGTCCAACAGGGCGGGGCAGTGGGGAAGCAATGGCTCCGGGTGGTGGGCCAGTGGGTAGTGGCTGGGGTGAAGGGGTGGGGAGGTGGGGAGGCCAAAACTAATACAGAGGCTCGAGGTGGGATGCACCTGGGTCTCAAGGGGGCCAGGGAATGAGGTGGCAAAAGGGAGGCATGGCAGGTGAGGCAAGGATTTGGCGGGGGAAGCCAGGTAGTAGCAGCGGGGAATGGGAGACTGGAACAGTGGTGTGGGAGCCCTTGAAAATGGGGATGGCAGCAGGGCAGCACTTGGGGGATGGAGTGATGCTAGACAGTAGCTTGCAGGGAGGAGAGAGCACCCATGACTGGGATGGTGGCGAGGCCATGCCTGGCATTGTGGACAGGACAACAGGGCATGTGAAGGGGGAGGGGTTGTGAAGCCAGCCCAACAGCAACGTCTGGACCAGGGGCAGCAGCCCATCGGCAGTGAGGTGGTGTTAAGGGACACAGGGGCAGAGAAGTGGCAGGGGTAAGTGATTGTTGGGGTCATATAGAGGGCGGGGCGTGCAGCCAGGCCAGGTGGCAGTAGAGGGCGGGTGCAGCAGGCCAGCAGCAAGGTGGCAGGCAGCAGGTCACTGTCACTGGGTCGCAGTCACAGCGATGTTGGGGAGGTGAAATTGGGTGGCAATGGTGTTGGCGGGGCAGAGTGGTTCAGCAGCACAGTGGGGGTGCGAAGCAGGACGGTAATGGAGTGGGGGTTAATTGTGGGGCGTGGGCAGGACCAGCAGTGTGACAGTCTCATGGTAGTGGGGCAAGGCAGCAGCAGCAGCAGGGCAACCAAGGAAGGGGTGGTGGCCTTGGGAACACTGGCAGAAGCACCAGGCCAGCAGATGGCGGGGCAGGGATGGGGTGCAGGGGCAGGGCAGCAAGAAAGGGCAACATGGGGAGTAACTAGGGGAGGGCTGCAGTGGCACTGGGGGGGATGTGCAGAGGGACAGCAGATCCCTGGGGTGCTTTAGCTGTGGGGGACAGAACGTGGCAGCGGGAATCAAGGGCATCTCATTGGGGAAATGAGGAAGTCATGGCATGGGGTGGTAGGTAGGGCCATGGGGCTGCCCAGGTGGGAGGAGGTGGCAGCCAGGTGATGACCCTATGGTAGGGGGGCAGGACCAGTGGGGGAGGGAGCAGGGGTCACCAGAGCCAGGTGAGGGGACAACCAGGTGGTAGTGGCACAAGGAGTGGTGGCGGGCCTGTGGTGGGTGCTGTATGACAGCCAAATGGTGTAGCCATGGGGCAACAATGGGAGGTTGGTGGAATCTAGACAGCAGCAACCAGGAGTGGGGTTGGGGCCAGCCTGGAGGCAGCAGCTCATTAGCAGCAGCAGTGGGGCTGGCGTGGTGGGCGGGCCCATCGTGCACATCAAGGGGGCACGGCAGCGAAGCACAGCAGAAGCTGGGGACACAGGGAAACAGTGGAGAGGCAGCAGCGTTGGACGTGTGGGGGGGTACAGCAGGGTGCAGGGGTGCCTGTGGTGGAGCAGGAAGGTGGTACCAGTATGAGGGGGAAAGGCAGGCATGTGAAGCACTAACACACATGGCAGCATGGAGGCAATGGAGCAGGGGCAGTGGGAAGCAGCTAGGTGGTCCTGGAGGGTGGAGGGGAGGTACCAGCTTGGCATCAGCGAGGTGTCAGTGTCATGTTGTGGTGTGCGAGGCTGCAGGGATCCATGGGCAGGACTAGGTGGCAGAGAGGTTAGAACATTCAGGAGGCTGGGTGGGGCCAGTGGGGGAGGGAGGGTGGGTGTCACCAGGCAGCAGTGGTACAGGGAGGGGGAGCTTCTTGTGGTAAGGGGAAGCTGCTTGATACCCGAGTGGGGCAGCGGTGTGGCACCTGGAGGGGTGGGTGGAAAATAGGCGGCAAGGAAGAGAGGGTGGGACTAGCCCTGAGGAAGCAGCACAGCAATAGCTTGGTTGGCTTGCTGGGCCTGCTCATAGTGCATGCCAATGAGGTGTGGCAGCAAAGCAAAGCAGAGGCCTGGGGCACAGGACAGAGGCCCCGCAGCAGCAAGGGGGACTGTGTGGGGGCACAGCAGTACAGCAGGTGTGCATTTTTGGGGGGCAGCAAGCTGGTAGCAGCGCAGGGGGTGGTGGACGTACTGGGAAGCCACACGTTTGGCAATCAGGAGGCATCAGAGTGGGGGGAGGGGAGTAGCTAGGCGGTAGCATCGCTTGGGGGTGGGCAGGACTAGCTGGATATAAGCGGGTGTCAGTGTCATGCCGTGGTGGGTCAGGCAGCAAAGCAAGGGCCTGGATTTGCTGGGCTTGGTGCATGTCTACAGGGCGGAACCACTGTTAGCAGCAGCAGCGGGAACCCAGGGTAGCAGTGGAGAGGCAATGGTGGTGGTAAGCGGGGGTGCTGTGGACTGGGGTGCAGCACGGTGGGAGCGGCTCATGTTGTGGGGGCAGCCTGGTGGTACCAGTGCGGGGAAAGTGGAGTAGGACTTGTGGGGCGGCAGCAGCGCGGCAACAGGGGTAGGGAATCAGGAAGGCTCCAGAGTGGGGGGCAGGGGTAGCAGCTAGGTGGTAGCTGCAGGGAGGGGTGGGCAGGAACAGCAGGGGGTCATTGTGGCAGGTGGGGCAGTCCTGCAAGTCAACAGGGCAGGGCTGCGTAGGGCTGGGCTATGAAAACCAGCAGCAGGGGGACATAGGGCAGCAGCAGGACATAGGACAAGAGTGGGACACAGGGCGGCAGCAGATCAGAAGCAGGGTAATAGTAAGGGGGCAGTGACGGCGAGGGGCAGGTGATTGGTAGTGGGGGAGTGGGACACCCGGCAGGGTAGAGGTGCAGGAAGAGCACAGAGGGATGGTATCAGCAATGCAGTGGGACAGCAGGACAGTAATGAGCATGGTGGTGGGCGGGTTGGGACAGCGCGACTGCACAGGTGCATGTGGGGTGGCAGGCGGGTGGTGTCATGTGGAGAAGGGGGGACGGAACCAGTTGGGTGGCAGCAGCACAGCAACTGCACAGGAAGTGCATGAAGGGCAGGGTAGGGCCTTAATGCATGTCAGTGGGGACTGGAGAATGAAGGTCAGCAGTGGCCTGGGGCACAGGGCAGAAGCTTAGCTGCAGCAGCGGTGTTAAGGTGCACAGTATGAGGGATGTGCTGCTGATGACAGAGTCACGAGGCGGGGGCACCCAGGTGGTAGCCGCATTGGGAGAAGGCTGGGATGAGTGGGGCGGCAGCAGCAGGTTAATGGGGAGGGAATCTGGAGGCACTGGAGCAGGGGTAGGGAAGCCGACAGGCGGTAGCAGTTTGGGGGTGTTTGGTGGGAGCAGCAGGGAAAGGGCATCAGTTTAATAGCTGTGTGGGAAGGGCAGGGGCTCTGGACAGCCACAGCAGCAAGGGGACAGTATGCAGTGAAGAAAGGGCGGGGGGGGGGGGTCAGGCAGTGAGGATGCAGTGACTTGAGGAAGGCAGTGACTGGAGGAAGCACAGTGGGATGGCAGCAGAAGTGGAGGCAAAGCAGGGAGGGATTGGTCCGGATGTAGTTGGGAGGGACCAGCGGGGCAGCAGCTACATGGCGATGGTACAGCATGGCTTAGGGGCAGGGCAGGGCAGTGGAGATGGGCAGGAGCAGCAAGTTGACCATGGTAGCAGTGGTGGTGCTGTTGGAAACACAGGCACCAGGGCAGTAGAAGCACTGGAAGGTGGAACAGCAGGGTGGCAGAGTCCTGGGGGGTGCACAAGGGAGCAGTAAGGGCACTGGGGGTGGTACAGCAGGGCATCAGTTCCAACGGGCAGGGCAGCAGGGCAGCTATGGTGAGGGTTAGCAGTTGTGGGACAAAAGGGCACTGCTGTGGAGTAGCAGGGTGGAGGGTGGCAGCGGTGGTGGCAGCAGCCTGTCAGGAATGGGGGGTGGAAGGGAAAGTGGTGGACGTGGGGTGCAGTAGGGTGGCAATGGGGTGATGGCACAGTGGGTTGGCAGTGGTACAGGGTGTGGGGATCAGCCAGGCAGCAGAAGCACAGGTGGGGGGGGCAGTGATTTGGTAGCAGCGCTATCAAATGCTTTTTCTGTATCTGTTGAGATTTTCCTATGATGTTGATCCTTCATTTTGTGAATGTGGCACATTAGTTTTATTTGTGGATGTTGACCCGCCATTGCATCCCTGAAATAAATCTTAATGGATCATACCTCTCCCTGTATTGTAGAATTCGGTTTGCTGATATTTGGGTGAGGATTTTTATGTCTATGTTCATCACAGATACTACTCTGTCATTTTCTTGGGGCACCTTGGGAGGTTTTGATAAGGGCCACACTGGCCTCATAAAATGAGTTGGGGAGCATTCCTTCCTCTTGTTTTTCTGGCAGAGTTGGAGAAGGATTAGTATTCATTTTTTTCTGTGGATGATTCGTAGAATTCACCGTGAAACCATGGGGTCCTGTACTTTTGCTTGTTGGAAGTTTTTGATTTCTTATTTAATCTCCCTACTGGTCATTGGTCTGTTCAGATTTCTGCTTCTTCAGGATTCTGTCATGGCAGGTTGTATGTTTCTGGGAAAGTATCCTTTTCTTTTGGATTATCCAGCTTGCTGGGCTATAATTGTTCATAGTACTTTCTTATGAGCCTTTGCATATCTCTGGTATCAGGGAACATCTTTTTCATTTCTGATGATGAGTCCTTTTTCTTTTTTGTTAGCTTGAGTCTGGCTGAGACTCTGTCAGCTTTGTTCTTTTCAAAGAACCAGCTCTTTGTTGATCTGTTGTTCTTGTTGTTTTTTTTTTTAATAACTTTCTGTTGTTTTTTTAGTCTGTATTTAATGTATTTCAGTTCTGATGTGTTCCTTCTTTTCTTCTACTGACTTTGGCCTTAATTTGTTCCTTTTCTGTTTCCTTGAGGGATCAAGTAAGGTTGTTTATTTGAGATGATTCTTGTTTCTTGAGTTAGGCATGTGTCACTATAAACTTCCTTCTTAGAACCACTTTTTTTTAAGTTAGCTCTAAGGGGTGCCTCTGTGGTTAATTCTGTTAGGCATTGGCCTTTGGCTAAAGTCATGAATTTAGGGTCCTGGAATTGAGCCCTGCATCAGCTCTCTGGTCAGCATGGGGAAACACTTTCTCCTGCTTCTACTGCCTGCTGCTCCTTCCACTTTGCTCAGTCTCTCTCTCTCCCACTCTGTGTAAATTTAAAAAAATGACATCTTTAAAAAAATAAAGTGAGCTCTATGTGCAGCATGGGGTTGAAACTCAAAACCACAAGATCAGGAGTCACAGCGCTCCACCGAATAATTGGGTGCCCCATTTGAGAACCCGTTTTACTGCATTCTGTAACTTTTGTTTGATTGTATTTTTTTTTCATTTGCCTCAAAGTATTTCTGTGTTCGTATTTCAGTTTTCCCATGAATTCAATTGGTTGTTCAATAGCATGTTGTTTAGGCTCTTTGTTTATGAATTTCCAGTTTTCATCTTGTAATTGATTTCTACTTCTATACCACTGTGGTTGGAAAAGATAGTCGATTTGAATTCAGTCATCATTTGGGAAAATTCTAGGCTTCTGGAGTTTATCGACTTGTCTTGTGGCCTCACGTATGACCTATGGTGGAGAATGTTCTAGGTACACTTGAGAGGAGTGTATTCCATGTGCGGATTTTAGATGGAGGGTTCTGTGTGTATCTGTCAAGACCATCTAAGTAACAGGTTGTCTGAGGCTGATGTTTCCTTTGTGATCTTCTCTCTGGATGGTGTATCATTGAGAAAAGTGTGAGGTATTAAAGTTCCCTATTATATTGGTGCTGATTGCTTCTCTTAGGGTTGTTCATGTATGCTCTACATATTCACTTGCTCCACTGCTGGGTGGGTAAATATTTATAAATGTTGCATCATCTTACTGCATTGATTCCATTATCAATTTCTAGTGCCCTTCATTGGCTCTTGTTACAGTGTTTGGGTTTTTTCTTTTTCTCCTCCATTAGACTGAAAATCAGAAGATCATTTGTTACCTCTGCAGCCATGAACAAAGCACAGCCCTGCTCTAAGTCTGGTTTTCTTTATTTTCCTCTACAAATAAACACAATAAATTCTTCTCCCAGGACCATATCCTGACTCCAATAAGAAAGTATATATAAAAGTGCTTTGTAAAATAGGAGATACTGCCCAAATATGAAAATGATTATGCAACCACCAAATGTTCAAGATAAGATTTTTTAAGACATATTTATTTATTGTAGAGACAGAAAGAGATTGCATGCACAAGCATATGTTAGAGAGGGGAGGGTCAGAGGGAGAGAAGGAATCCTCCAGCAGTGTCCCTGCTGAGTGTGGAGCCTGGTGCGGGGTTCTCTCCCAGGATTTGGGATCTTGATTTGAGCCCAAATCAAGAGTCAGCTTCTTAACTGACCTTGCCACCCAGGTACCCCCAGAATAAGATATTTTTAAACATTTTTTGAGGGCTTATTCTCATAGGTATTATTCTAAGTGACCTCTATCTCATTCAGTTCTAAAACTATTCTTAAATTAAAAATAGAAGCTGTTCTAAAAGCAAATATTCATAATATCCTCAGAGGTGGGGAAACAGGCAGAAAAGAGCTTAAGGGGTGGTTTAGTCGTTGAAGCGTCTGCCTTTGGCTCAGGACATAATCCCAGGTTCCTGGGATCGAACCCCAGGTCAGGGTCTCTGCTCTGTGTGGAGTCTTCTTTTCCGTCTCTCTCTGTCCCTCCCCCTGCTTATGTCCCCCAATATCTGTATCTCAAATAAATAATTAAATTGAAAAGGCAAATTACTTGCTCAGTGTCATGATAAATATTAGAATTAGATACAGTCCTGAGTGTGTGACCCTGAAGAATGTGTTCTTTCATTTTTACATTTACCAAAAAATACATAGCCCTCAAAATACCATAGATTAAATTAGTTTCCCCTTTGTTCATACATTGAGTATTGGAAGATGCTACAATTCCAGGACCCTGGCTGGCTGGGTCGGTGGAGTGTGAGACTCTTGATCTCCAGGTTATGAGTTTGAGCTATGTTGTGGTACAGCTTACTTAATTGGAAAAAAGAAAATGATGCTATATTTGGGTTTGTTTTCTTTTTTCCTTTTGACTCCTTCACCCATTTCTCCCACCTCCAACCCCAAATTTCTTCCTCCCCCTCATCTGTTCTGTCTGTGAGCTCACATTTTTGTTATTGTTTTGTTTTAAGGTTCTACATGTAAGTGATTTTTAGTTTTTTTCTTTCTGTTCTGGCCTGTTTTACTTAGCATAATGCCTTCAAGGGCCACCATGTTGTAAATCGAAAGATTTCATCCTTTATTATGGCTGAGTAGGATTCCACTGTGTTTATCGACCACAATTTCTTTATTCATTCATCCACTGATAGCATTTAGATTGTTTCTTTATTTTCTCTGTTGTAAATAATCATGCAGTGTACACAGGGGTGAATATACCTTTGTGAGTTAGTGATTTCATTCCCTTCAGATAAATACTCAGAAAGGGAATTGCTGGCTCCTTTGGTTGTTCTATTTCTCATTTTTTTGAGGAACTTCTGTACTGTTTTCCATAGTGGCTGCACCCATTTATACTGCCAGTAATGGTGCACTAGAGTTTTCCTCTACTCCACATCTTCACCAAAACTTGCTATTTCTTGTGTTTTTGTTAATGGCCCTTCTGACAGGTGTGAAGTGGTGCCTCATTCTGGTTTGATTTGCATTTCCCTGATGATTAATGATGTTGAGCATCTTTTCATGTTCGTGTAGACCATCTCTATGTCTTCTTTAAGAAAATGTCTATTTGGAACGGCTCCTGATACACTAGATTACTTATGGAGATTTTGTTGTTTTTCGTGCTTTTGTGTGTTTTGTTTTGTTTTGCTCTTGAGTTGCATGAGTTATTTATATTTTGAATATTTACCCCTTACTGGATATATAATTTACAAATGTTTTACCTTAGGTTACCATTTTATTTTGTTGATGGTTCCCTTTGTTGTTTGGACATTTTATAGTTAGATGTAGGCCCACACTTTGCTTCTTTGTTTTTACTTTGGTATCAGCTTAAAAGCACCATTACCAAGACCTATGTCAAGGACATTTCCAAACCCTGTGTTTTCTGTTACAAGTTTTATAGTTCCAGGACTTATATTCAAGTGTTTGACCCATTTTGAGTTAATTTTTGTGTATGGCATAAGAGAATTCTGCAGTTTTGTTCTTTTGCATTTGGTGTTCCCAGCACCATTGATGAAGGAGACTCTTTTTCCCTCTTGTTTATTCTTGGCTTCTTTGCCATAGGTCCTGGACCATAGATGTGTGTGCTTACTTTGGACTTTCTCCTGTCTTATGGTGATGTGTATGTCTGTTGTTATGACAGTGCTAGATTGTTTTGATTACTCTAGCTTTGTCATTAGTCTGAAATGAGCAAGCGTGATGCCTTTAGTGTGGTTTTTCTTTCCCTAGATTGCTCTGGTATTCAGAGTCTTTTGTGGCATCATACAAATTTCTAGATCCTTTGTTCTCTTTCTGTGAAAAATGTCCTTAGAATTTTGACAGGAATGGACATGAAACTGTAGATGGTTTAGGGAAGTATGGACATTTTACCACTATTAATCCTTCTCACCCATGAATATGTGGTGTCTTTTGGTTTATGTGTGTTGCCTTCAGTTTATTTCTTTACCGTCTTGTCGTTTTCATCATAAAAGATTTTACCTCTTGGTGAAGTATATTCCTGGGTATTTTATTCTTTTTGATGGAATTTCAGGTGGGATGATCTTCCTAATCTATTTTCTGCTGATTAATTATTAGCGTATAGAAACACAGCAGGTTTTGGGGTAGTGATACGGTATCCTGTCCCTTTACTGAATTTAGTTATAGTTTGAGCAATTATTCACTGGCTTATTTGAGGTTTTCCTTATATACTATATCATCTGCAAATACTGACCATTTTACTTCTTTATTTCCAGTTTTGATGCTTTCTGATTATCTTCTTGCATAATTCTTCTACCTTGGATTTTCAATATTGTGTTCAGCAAAAGTGGCAAGGAAAGATTGGCAATGTTCCTCACTTAGGAGATCTTAGAGGAAATAGAAACAGCTAAAATTTTCACTATCGGATGTGACGTAATCTGTGTGGTTTACTTATATGGCCTTTTTTTTTTTAAAGATTTTATTTATTTATTTATTTATTTATTTATTTGACAGAGAGAGAGAGAGAGAGAGAGAGATCAGAAGTAGGCAGAGAGGCAGAGAGAGGGGGAAGCAGGCTCCCTGCTGAGCATAGAGCCTGATGTGGGGCTCGATCCCAGGACCCTCAGATAATGACCTGAGCTTAAGGCAGAGGCTTAACCCACTGAGACACCCAGGTACTGCATATATGGAATTTTTGGTGTTGAGGTATGTTCCTGGTCTACACACTCTGTTGAGAATTTTGATTGCAAACAGATATTAAAGTTTGCCAAATGCTTCCCTGCATCTCAAGATGATCATATCATTTTTATTCTTTATTTTGTTAATGTGCTGTATCACTTTGATTGATGTGCATCTGTAAACCATCATTGCATTCCTGCAAGATCCCACTTGATCATAGTATATGATCCTCTCAGCATATTAGTGAACTTGGGTTTCTAGTATTTTGTTGAACATTTTTGCATCTATGGTCTTCATGGATATTAGACTGTAGGATTTTTTTTTCTGGGGGTGTCCTCATTTATTTTTGTATTAGGGTAGTGTTGGCCTCAGCAAATGAGTTGAGAACTTTTCTCTTCTGTCTTTTGGAAAAGTGGGCAAAGTGGGAAATCCTTCCCTCAATGGTAGAATTTACCACAAAAGGCACCTGGTTCTGGAACTTGGTTTTTTGGGAGGTTTTAAATTGCTGATAGGATGACTACTGGTGTTTTATGTAATTATTGAATCACTAAAGATGAAAGTGTTTCCACATCTTCATGGTGGAATAGATGAAGGGGAATGAGAGTCATGGGGGCCCAGCCCTCAGAGGCTCCATCTGCCACTGCAGCTATGCCATTCCTCTCAGATGCTGGCAGAGGTTGAAGGACGTGGTGGAAACACGGCAGAGTGGTAGTGGCGGGGTGGCGGGAATGTGGGGTCTGAGGGGGTGATGAGACTGATGTGTAGCCTTCCTGTCCTACCTACAGGTATTAGATCACCTTCTGTCTGGCCAACAGCAAGTCCAACACGTTCACCACAGTGGAGATGGGTGGCAGGGTGAGGCGATTCATGGCCACTGAGCTGGGCCCCGAGTCAGCTTACATCTTCAGGCTGATGACCAAGATGAGGCAGGGCTGGGGGAGCCCCAAGAGGCTATCGTCATCACCACTGAGAAGCGAGGTAAGGCCAGAGGCCCAGGTCCACTGTCCTGGTGACATGGGGAGGACAGTTGGCCCAATTGGGAGCCACAAATTGCTGGGTCAATGGCTTCCTGGGGCATCCCGATATTTCCCAGACAGGCAGGAATGTCACTGGAGAGGAGGTTGTTTAACTGGATCAGGGTGGCTCTGAGTCATCATGTTTGAGGGAGGCTCCCTGAATCAAGGTGCTTTTTCTCTGATGTTCAAAACCACATGACCAGCTGAGCCAGGGGTTCCAAAACACGTTTTCTACCAAGCAATCTAGGGAGATGTGTCTTCATGGATGCCGCTTCTGTTCCAAGCACTTTTAAGGTGCTTATTGTTGATTGTCTTGGTTTCTCCTCACCAATTCCTGGGGGACAAAGGGCTGTGAGGCCCATTTCTACATAAGATGAGGGGCAGAGACAGATTCAGTCATTTGCCAGGGACATAGCTGTTGAGGCAGTGATATGGACACCCTCCACAGGCTCTGGGCTCCCTGTTCCCACAGCAATCTGCTGTGGGTTCCCATATCAGTGAGCCCCTGATATGCCTCAAGGCTCATCCTGGTATCTGCCTCAGTGGGTTCCCTTCCCAGGGCCAAACCAACTACTCTAGGCCCTTTATATGCCACCTGATCTTGGAGGGACCGCAGGGGTTCCAATTTAGGTCAAAGTCAGGACAGAGCAGGGGCAATCTGGAATGCACAGCAGCCACTGAACCCACACTCTGAAGCTGCCAGAAGCCTGGGTGGTCTTTCAGGGCAGCGTGGTGCCTGCCAGTTTCTGTGCTACAACAAGCCCACATGCATATTTCCGTTAGAGTTCTGGCTTCCAAATGTGTGGCACAGGGACTGCATCCCTGTTCTCTCCACTTCCAGGGAGCAGGCTGTGCTATGGCCCTACTCAGGTCACAGGGTAATCCACGGGTAGTAGCTTGACCCAGTCTGTCCCAGGAGTGGTGTTGAGGGGAACATATCACTCATTTACGTCCTGTGTTCTTGAATGGAGAGAACCATCCATGCCCCAGAGGTATCTCCCTGGACTTTGGAGCAAAATCAAAACAACAAAATGAAAGGATCCAGGATACAGTTGGGCCCATTTACCTGCAGAGGTACTCTTGTTCTGTGGCTTGCTCATCAATGTCAGAGCAGGGATCTTACAGGAGCACAGGTAGGCTGACAACCAGGCCTACTGCAGGGTATCTGGAAATGTTGCCACCCTGGGTGAAACACATTTGCTCACTACTCAAGTGTTATTTGTGCTGTTGTGCTGAATCCTCCTCTGACCCACCTGCATACCATGAGAGGCTGAGTGAAATGCAATGCCTGGAGTGTAGATTGTGTTGGCTTCTCTATACATCTGTCCTTAGGGGTTATTCGGCCAGTGGAGAAGGGGCTGGGGAGCAGGTATTTGCGGCTGACATGCCTTGCTTCAGAAGTGCCCCCTGAGGTTGAGCAGGAAGGCGGGGGCTGCAGTCCTATCTGGTACCTGTGTCCACATTGGTCACCATGGTGGTTGGGTTGAGGGGAGAACAGGGCCAACCAGCCAGTGTTTGTGGCTCCTCAACTGCCTGTTGACAGCCTGCAACCAGAGCGTGGGCACCAGAGCAGAGCCAGAGTCGCAGGGCCTAGGCAGATGCTCACAGGAAAGGACTGGAGATGGGGAGGGAGGCGGGTAGGCCCAGGCAGCCACATCAGCCATCAAGGTCGCCAGGGGCTGAAGTCCAGCTCTGTGATTTGTGCCATATTGGAGGGTTGGCATGTCTCAGGGCAAAAAGCACACAGTGGGAAGTCTGCCATCACCACAACCCTGAAGTAGAAGGTGTGGCGTGGAGTGCACTCAGGCGCCTGGGTGCGGTGGGCGTGTCTCCCCATCCAGTCTCCTTTCGAATGCCAAGGTCAGCACCTGGGCGTTGGATAGAGGGCAGCTAGCTAGGGTGTGGGAGTGCTTTCTGAGGAGGCTGGCAGTTGCAATGCTACCCCGTGGCTGGGGTGGACAGTGGGGGTGGAGAACAAAATAGCCAGCTAACCTCTAAGGCTCAGGCTCTGTGCAACGGGATTTTTGAAATAGCCACAGAAGAAGAATCCCATCTACATGTCCCTGCAGCTCTGCTCCCCCTGCACAAACCGTGGATGGGTGCAAGGAGGGAGAAAGTGTGGGAAGGAGTATATTTGCTCCCTCCATCCCTATGTGGGTTACCTTCTTCCAAAGAGATCCATCGAGGACATGGAACATGGAGGCCAAGCGGCCTGGTGGACAACAGGAGAGGGTGTGCTGTGCAACCATGGGAGAAAGGGCTGGAACTGCCTGATCACGGTGGATGCAAAGGGGGCACTAAACAGGTTTGTGGGCCTTGGGCAAGGCAGTGGGCTGCAGGGTTTTGCCATCATCCAGGAAGCCTCCATGAACACTGTTGCAAATCCTTTACAACTCCTCTGGTTTTCTCCTTGGGAGAAAATTCTAGACACGGAACTCTTAGTTTAGAATACATGAGCGTATTTGGGTTGCAAATACAGAAACTCATGGACAAGCCATGCCCTGGGTACCAGGATGCAGGTCTTATGGCCTCTCTGCTTCCATGTTGATGTCTTGCCTTCTATGTTTGGTGAAAATATACTCATTAAGCGTGTGTCCACAAGCCTTTCATCCCTACTCTACCATTAAATGCCTGTGACTGTACACTGTGATGTTTCTTGTGGGGTCTTAGTGTCCGATTGTGAAAATCCTCAAACTCAACTGGGTACAGATTTGCAGAACTCATGGAAAAGCTTCATTCAAGCCAAACAAGAACTAATAAGGGGGGACTGAGTGAGTTGAGGAAGATGTGTCTACCTTTGTAACTCTTGTTTGAAACATTGCTGGTTCTTTAATGTATCTCCTTCTAGACTGAGGGAAACTGTATCTGAAAATATCCATGATCTACAGAAATGTAATGAAATATTTCGTGTGAACAAATGGGAGCATTTAACTTCTCTCCTGAACCCTCCATCATTCAGAAAATCTCAGGGAGAATTATTTCTTCCAAGATACTTAGGATTATTGGTGTAAATTCAGCACAAATGCCTTTCCTTGTAGCAGGACACCACTGGAAACATTCGTTATAACACCAAGGGATTGAGTGAAATGTCCAATTTGAGAGTAACGTGTATAGACTCAGATAATGACCAGACAATTTTCAGGAATTAAGGGGGGCTTTATGGTGTCCCTTGGCAATAGGGCTTGACACCTGATGACACAGTGCCTAGGAGCCTTGCCAGATGAGTAGGAAATGTTACTTGTTGGCAGGTATAGGAACCTCAGGATATTTGGGGGACCTCGAGAAGAGGAATCCACCCAAATCAACAGGTATTGCAATCAAGTCTGATGGGAGTATTGCGTTTGGCTTTGGCTTGGACACACTACCAAAAGTTCACTCTAGGGATTCCTCATGAAAAGTTCCAGCACGGCAGGGTTTCAAAATCTGTATGGAACAGTCCCTCACTATGCCTGCCAGGCTTAGTTAGAATAGATTCTAAGAAACCAAGTGTGCTTTCGGCTGCCTTCTTGCATCTATGAAACCATCCCAAATCCGTTGAACTGAAATCCATCAGCCATGTGGACTGGCACATGCTACCTCCACCGCCAGGCATTTCTGTGCCTCACAAAGGGTCCTGTGGAGTTCTGAATCTATTTAGTTCACAATCAGATTTGGGGAACTCACTTTGGACGCTGGCAGTGTTTTCTGATTGGGAAAATCCTATCAGAACTATACCCCCAAATCGTCCCAGAATCCTCTAGAAGCTGGTTGTTGGAGGGCTTGCCCTTTGGGTCAGTAGCATTGTCTCTGGTTAGAAGTAAAACAACTTCAATCTTAAAGGTATAGGTTACATTCATATTGGGTGGTGATTAGTTGTTATTTTTTATTTCCTTTTTTGAGTTCCAGGGTCCATGAGAGGCATGTCTTAGAAAGGAAAGACTGGATGCTCATTTCAGCCTAATAGAGTTGTGGAAAAAAGAAAAGAAACAAGACAAACAGAATCACTCACATAGAGTAGAAAAGACATTGAGGAGGTAGAATATATGCACATCTCCTATAGGAGCTCCGTGTCATTGAAGTTATGGGGTAGATGAATGAGAATGCATGTCAAAAGTGAAAGAAGATTCAAGGAGAAGTAAGCAACCCTAGGATTGTCATGCAAAATGCAGCTGAAATAAGGTTTCTGCAGATCTTTTGTTCAGGGTCAGAGAAGCAGGAACTTTATATAGACTCTCGTCACTAGTTGCAAATGCTGATTGACCTCTGGGCCATCTCCTGGCCCACATTCTCCTGCTTGGGTCTGGCATAGACATCATGGAACTCCCGGTAGCCAACTGGCCATGCAAGTATTATTTGAAGGTCTGACAGCAGCAATGCCAAGTCTTTCACCAATTTCAGGATCCTGTGGTTTTGGCCTCTTTGAGCTTGTACTCTCTGCTGGAAGGGAGGAGCATGCTTTCAGTTTTGTATGACATTGTGTCTTCCCGAGTATGGGTCCTGAGACCTCAGCTAAATGCTCTCCCTGTTTTTACAGATGGTGCTTCGAGGCTCAGGTGACTTGGCCTCCTTGGCAGTATCCAATGCGTCTCAGTCTGTCTCTTCAGTGCAGGTTCAAGTGCAACACATACAGGAGTGTGACCCCTGTCGTCTCACTGGTGGTTGTACAACACACCAGTAAGTTGTCCTGGTTCTGAACATTCCGCATCGGTTGAGGTTAAGGCCTTGACTTGGGTGCCTTTTTTTGCTGGCTTCTGTCTTTCTTCAAGAGGGAAAGATGCTCTCATCTTTTCGATTAAATTGGAGATGTACCCTTAACCAGAATATCTAGAGTTTGTTGCTTGGGGAAAATTACTTAGTGGCACATATGAAGAAGGTTCTGCAACTCCCTGCCCCAAACAAACATCTGAACTACAGGTTGCTTCTGTTTGCAGAGTCCTGAGTTATTGCATGGTTATCTTATAAATAGACATTCTCTCCAAAGTAGTGTTTTCTGCCAACACATTTTTTTAGGGCCAGTAATCTAGAGTAAAGAATATTGGGATATCGAGCATCTTTACAAATGGACATCTGAGTGGACATGCTTTTTTTTTTTTTTTTTTTTTTTTTAGGGGGAGGTGCAAGAGAGGGAGGAAGACAGAGGCTCCACACGCTTTGCAGAGCATGACACAGGGCTCAGTCTCACAACTCTGGGATCATCACCTCAGCCAAAATCAAGAGGGTCAGTAAGAAGTTCACTCACATAGAGTAGAGAAGACCTGAGTAGGTAGTGTGTATGCACATCTCCTGTAGGAATTCCACATCACTGAAGATTCAGGGTAGAGGAATTAGAACATATTTCTAATATGAAGATTCTAGGAGAAGTAAGCATCGCTAAGATGGTCATGTGAAATGCAGTTGTAGTAGGGTTTCTGCAAGTCTTCTGTTTGGTTCTGGGAGCAGCAGGAAATTTATTTAGTCCCTTGTCACTAGTTGCCAATGGTGATTGATGTCTGGGTCACCTCTTGTCCTATATGCTCCTCCTTTAGTCTGGCATAGACATCATGGAACTCCTGGTAGCCAAGTTTGGAGGGGAGGTACAGAGGGAGAGAGAGACCATGAAGCAGGCTCCACCTGCAGTGCAGAACATGACACATGTCAGGGGCTCGATCTGACAACCCTGATATCAGAACCTGAGGCAAAATCAAGATTTGGTCCCTTAAATAAAAGAATCATACAGGCATTCCTGGATGTGCTTTGTGTTTATGGAAGAGAGCGTATGTACCCCCTCCTGTTCTATAATCTTCTAAATCGGGGACTATTTCCATATCAGCAGTGGTCTTACACCTTCTCAGGCCACGAGATAAGGAGCTATTCTTGGTGGTAGAGAAAAGCATTTCGCTACCAAATTCTCATAGAGGGGGATGAAGCCCTCACTGCCTGAAACTGAACAGTAGAGTTTAATTCTTTTCCTGATACAGACATTTCTTCCAAAACAGCACCATTGTAAAAGATGAAATTAACTTGCAAGACCCTGGATGTCACAGTTGGTTAAGCATCTGCCCTTGCTGAGGACAAGATCCCTGGATCCTGGGTCATCAGGCCCTGCATTTGGAACCATTCTCAATATGAAGCCTGCTTCCTCTCCCTCTTCTCTGCTGCCCGACCCGGACTGTTCTTGATCTCTCTCTAGCTCTCTTGCTCTCAAATAAGTAAAGAAAATAGAAATATTTCTAAGCATGTAATTAACTTGTAAATCCTTTCCAATTTATGAGGACAATATTAGTAGAATTAAAGACACATGAGAGGTAGATCACAAACCATGTGTTTGTTGAGTCTTGTGGCCATTCATTCTTGTGATCTACATAAATCGATAGATTAATGTTTTCATAAACATAAGTCAATAACCGTGTGTTCTAAGATTCTAAGTTAACCCTTCAATTGTTTTCATGGATCACAGACAATGTATTTCTGTGTCAAACTTCCTGCCAAGAGACAGTACCTGTGCCAATTGTGAGAACTAGTAAAGGAAAGTCCCCTGTTCTTATCTGGCACAGTGTGCATGGTTGTGAGACCTCGCCTGTTCGGTTTTACTGGTCTTTATGCAAATACTGATGGATGGGAGCAGATTTGCTTTATTTCTAGCTATTGGTTACTGAAATACTGCATTCAGCATCCCTCAGAAAGTGACGCAGTTGTATGTGTTTGCAGCGAAAAATTATCAGTGTCTGAGTTTGTATCTCAATGTCACCCTAAGAAATTCCTTGGGAGGTATTTGCCCAGTGATTTTCTGATGTGAGTGTTAGGGGAAGAATTCCCCCCCTGTTGCATTGGGATCAGTGTTTCCACAGTGTGGAAGAAGCGATACCTGAGCACATTCCTTTCCTCATCACACCAGGAGGTTTTTCTTCTGTGAGAATCCTCCCAGGTCCTTCACGTGTTGGCTCCATGAGGAATGGAATTCCCATATGGATTTCATTGGCATTCAGCAGCAGCGATGATGCAGGGTGTCCCAGGAGGTCCCTGCACCTTCGCTTCTGTGTGAGGGATGACGTGCTCTATGAGATGGTAGCAGGAGCTCAGGCCAGAGCCCCAGTTGAAGCTTCTTCCACCAAGATACAGTGCTAGTTGTTCTCCCCATGTGAGGTCCCTGGTGTTGGGAAAGGGACCACTTCTAGCATAAGGCTCTGCCTCAGGGATTGGAGACACAGGGTTTGTACAGTGTGATTTCTGTGCTGGTGAGAAAGGTGGGCGCTCTGGGTGAAGGCAGGACCTGAGTGATGACAGACACAGGTTTCCCTGCTATGAGTTGTCTGATGTCTCCAAATGTGAGAGCTGTATCTAATGGCTCTTCCACGTTGACCGCATTTGTCAGGGTTTCCACCGGTGTGGATCCTCAGATTCTGGCTAAGGGTGTGTCAGGACTAAATGCTTTTGCTTGGAGATGGAATTCAACCAGTTTCTGTCTGTGGGAATGTGCCCATGACCTCAAAGGGATACATGTTGCTGCGAGCTCTGGTACAGCAATATCACCACATGGCATCTACCCTGTGTGAGGCAAGAATAAGAGCAGAGCTCTTTGAATGAAGGTTCTCCCAACTTTGTTACATCCCTAAGGTGCCTCTCCTGTGGTTTTGCTGTGTACAGAGGTGAGCCTTGCCCTAGAATTGTTTCCCCCATGCATATCATGTCTAATTTCTTCGGAAGGGTGAGTTCTCTCATGTCTCCCGAGGTTAGAGCCCCAACCAAAGGCTCTCCCAGACTGGGGAGATGTGTGTTGTGCAATCCAGGATGAACGAGCTCTGATGTCACTGGCACCAGGGACACATGGCTGAAGGCTCTTCCACATTGTCAATAAATACAATGTTTGTCTTCCCAGGACACAACACACATGGAGTGAGGTGAGGGACGTGAGAAATCTCCCTCCTGTGTCCCAGCATTGGCCGGGTTCCTGTACGGTGTGAACCCTCTGCTAATGGCCAGAACAGGAGGGGCTGTGGAAGGATTGCTCACTCATGTTTCTCCCTTTCTGACTCAATGTACGCATTTCAGCCCCTTCCTTCAGGAATCATTTCTGTGTCTACCTCTGCAAGCCACTTGTAGTCGGGTGCTGTGTTACTTTCTGGAATTCAGATAGATCTTTTTACATGGTAGCCTCACACCCACGTCAACTTCTGATTATATTTTAGATGTTAAGTTTCAAAGACTATATCGGTGAGGCGTGCTCAAGCCAGTGACTTTTACAGACACTCAGGCGCTGGCTTGACTTGAGGTGCATTTCAGCCAAGAAATAAAACATTCAGATTTCAAAAAAAAAAAATTCAGATTTCTGTGCTATGCTGGGGTTGTGATGGGAGGCTGACTCTCTAGGATGGCGTTGGAGGAGGTCAGGCAAAAGGGAGGTTTTGCAAGAATGTTGCAGTAGGACAGAGGACACCCAGGATACAGGAGGCTTTGCTCTTGTCAAATGAAGGTGTTTTTTTCTTCTAGGAAGATATTAATAGAAAGATAATTGGGAGATTCCTGGAGGAATGTTACTTTCCTCCTCTCACAAATCCTTCTCAAGGGACTGCAGGTTTGAATAGAAATTCCATTTTATTGACATTTCCTTCTGCCTCAGGCTCCCTCAATGTGATGGAGGGGAAGGAGATGTTAGGGCTTCAGGAAACGGAGTTATGGGTCTCTGTAAGGTCGATAGCCTCTTGTTCAGCAAGTCTCTTCCTGGAGAATCCCGAGGACTTTTATAAACTGAGGGAGACTCTGGTCTTGCAGGGTTTTGATCTCTATTTGTGGAGGATATTTTTTTTCCTTTCCTTATTTTAGGGCAGTCAGAGCACCTGAGGAATGTCACCCATATCACAGGTTGTGGGGCGGTGTGGTGTGCCAGCTCTTCTTTTGTGCTCAGCTAGCCTTCTTCTCCCTGATCATATGCCCCTGAAGAGTTTAGACCCTTCTATCATTAAGGTTGTTGAAGGAGGATGGTCTCATCTTCTGTAACTTCTTCCGGCTGAGTAGGAAAGTAGAGCTGTCCCTACCTGTGGGTCATTCCTGGTCATTTGGTTGGCCTCTCTGTGTCAGCGTTGTGAAATGAAGACTCTGCTGAGTGCAGGGGAGAATTTGTCACTGGATCTTGCTGAGTGGAAAGGACCATCTGTCCTCTGTAAGTTACTGCAGTGAAGGGTTCCTGGTACCACCTGCAGAGATGGGGGTGGGGGGGAACACAACAGGGTTAGAAGAAGAAAGAGAAGGAGAATCCCCATGAAGAGTCCTTTGATAGTGGGTGAGAATCCTCCTCCAGGCAAAAGGTTTAGCCAATCCTTAAAGAGAGGGATCCTTGGAAGTGAGGATTTGAGCGGTGGTAACTGTTAGAAACCCAGAAATCTCTTTGTGATAGTGGGCAATGTGCCTACATCATTCTGTCTTTAGATTGACAAAAGCTCCACCTTGTGCAGCAGTTACAACATCTGAAGCCTTTGTGTTTTATAGAACTGCTTCATGCATTGGGATCATTCCCTTATTTCATTGAGAAATCTTGTTTGGGATGACATGTAAGGCCTTGACTGTGTACTCTGTGAAGACTTCCCCATGCCACACGACATCCTCCAGTCCCAAAGAGGGACAAAGATGGATGCTAGGTTGTCATGTCAATCAAATGGAGCACACATGCACCATTGCTTGAAATGGGGAAGGTCGGCTGTGTCGGTGATGGTTTTAAAAATGTGCCTATGTATCTAGGTCCACCCTATGTGTCCGGTGGCCTCTGGAGCTTGGGGAATCCATGGGCACAGGTTAGAGCTTCATGGCCATTGAGTCCCAGCTAGGGGCCCTTATCTAATTCTGAGTCTCCTTGAGCCACAGTCAGGCTTTCAGGGGTTCCTCGGGTTTGGAGGGCCATTCTTGGAATGTGCAATCATTTCGGGCCCATGTCGGGTTGGCGGGTTATGGCTTGGGAAGAAGAGACTTTTCTATAAATTGCTTCATGGGTGTAGAGGACGAGGAAGTCCTGTTGTTGTCAGGATAAATACTTGTAAGATTTTTGCAAATTACAACCAACAGGTGGACACTAGGATCTCTGCTTTGGGGGCAGATATGTTTGCTGACAGGATTTGGCCTCAGCAGTCTGAGTTCGACTGCTGACAGCATACCTGGTTCTTCTTATCCCCTTTCCATGAAACTGTTGCCATTGTTAAAGCACCTGTCCTCTGCATTTTCGTAGGGGCATCTTCAGTCTGGTGGACTTAAGAACCTTTCAAGAGTTATGAGCCATGGAGATAGAGTGGTCGGTTCCAGTCCTAAGGGTCGCTGGGTTTAAAGTTGGACTGGTTTCCGGAGTTAGTTCAGGCATATCTCGAAACATAAGCTGGTACTTGATAAATCAGCCTCCTATCATTGTTTGGTGGCCTTTGTTCTCTGTGATGCTATGGAGCTAATGCCCAGTCCTTAGAGTCAGGGGCCATCCCCCTATGAATCGGGATGTTCTTTTCCCAGGAGGGCAGTTGGATGCTTAACTAAAGTCTTTGTTTGCCATTGTACCTGAATGGGGTGGCTTCTTGGATCAGTAGGACTGGGAGGAAAGAAACCATTCCAAGAAGCCCTTTTTATTTAGAGGTCTCGCCTAAATATCCTCATTAGTAGGAGTCGCCAGTAAGTGGGAGAAAACTTGTCCAGCAGATAAGGGTCTTTCCAAGTGCACCCTCCACTGCAGTTACAGGGACAGCTGGGTCCTTCATCCTCTCCATAAGTCCCCAGAGAACCCTGTGGAGTGGTGTATGTTCTCTGGCTTTGAGGGAAAGTGTTCTTCATCCCAGCCCCATTCATTTGGTCAAGGTGCTAGATGAGTTCTACAGTCGTGGGTGAATCAATCGCATGTTCCAGTTGTCGAATTAGCCCTGAGCCCATGGGGTCCTGGTAACCCCACAGAATAAGAAGGAAGGGGATTGCCTGTCCATGAGCTAATGTGGAAATGTTTCTGAAGATGAACTCAAGTTTTCTAGCTTAGGTAAGCAACACATATGGAAAGGCCACCAGAGTTAGACTTGAATGTCCGCAAAGGTGGGTTTATAAAACCTACTTTTCCTCTTCAAAAGAATGCTCCTTTCCAGAGACAGCCAGCTCAGGGCTCATGTCCTTGGAAAGCAAGTCCCGCTTTAACCCACCCGGTGCAATTATCAACTTAAGCTTAGGAAGCCTAGTGATCAATCATGGTGATCGCTTAGAATCTGCATCACTGGGACTTTTTTGAGGAATCTCTAACCATTGTCTCTCTAGGCCAGAAGCCAAGGGAAGGGCTTGCCATCATACATGCGTGCGATACCTGTGGATTTGGGCACATTCCTCCTCTTGAGGTGCCCTGTATATCCGATGTTCCTACACCTGCCAGAGAGTGACATTCTTTACACTCCTGGTGAGGCAGTGGGGAAGTCTGGAAGCAAGGGGTCAGGCCAACATTCCCAAAGGGCTTGATGGCTGCAGGTTTTTTGAAAGTCAGCCTTAGTTCCTTCAAGCCCTTTGGTCCCATCTGAGTCTCTGCCTAGCTCTCTCCATAGGACAGTCCCGTCCAAGACTTGATCAAATCACCCATGTTTCCAACGATGCCCATTGGAGAAGAGATTCTTCTTGAACATACGGAGATAGATTAGGGTTGCCTTGGGAGAAGAAATGCTTTCTGAGACTTTTGGACTTGGAAGGCTCAGGTAGAGCAAAATGTGCAATGCTTTAACGGGCTTGCTAAGGAATGTTGGCCATTGCTGCTATGAACATTGGGGTACAGATGGCCGTTCTTTTCACTACATCTGGACTTTGGGGTAAATACCCTGTAGTGCAATTGTAGGGTCAAAGGGAAGCTCTATTTTTAATTTCTTAAGGAATCTCCACTGTTCTCCAAATTGACTGCACCAACTTGCATTCCCACCAAAGGAATGTTGGATCCCAATTCTGTATGCCCTAGGTGTCTAGCATTGCCGTCCTTGAGGCCCATGTTTTCAACAAGGTGCAGTGGAGTGCTTGGGGCCCTAGTTCCTCTGCCATGGTGTCTGGGTCCTCCAGAAGTCGAGCTCAGATTAGGGACAGCCTCTCCTCCCTACAACTTTTGCTGCTGCAAAACTCACAGACTGATCAGGGCCCGATTTGTGGGGGCACTGCCAGTGTTGAGCCCAACAGTGTTCACAGTCAGGTGCATGGAAGCGACAGGGCTAGTTTAGGGGTGGCACCCTGGGGGAATACAGCTGTGGTGGCTGCTGCCCCTCGAGTCGATTCCAGGGTTGTCAAGGGGCCCTGGCAGTCCTGCTTCTTCCTGCATCTGCCTTGCTCTGCATAGTTGCTGGGGACTGGGGGGGACAGTGGGTGAAGGAGGAGCCCCTGCAGCAGACAGGGGAAAAGACTGGAAGGCTGCTGTGCTCCCCAGTCCCAGGGGGGCCCAGTCTCACTACACAATGGACTATTGTAGACCCAGATCGTTGCCTCCTGCTCCAAGTATCAGTCATCAGCAGGGCTTGGGCAGCCAATTGTGGGTGTGGTGGCTGACACAGAGGGTCCTCTTGTCTTGTCCTCAGGGTTCCATTGCCGTATTCTGGTGGGCTGCACAGAAGTGTTCTCTTTGTTTGGCCTGCTGAGGTCATGTGCAAGAGAGCCATTCCTGCAGGCATGTTTCCTTGTGTTTTCATGCTGAGTCTTCTTCCGGGCCCAAATCGAAGCCACAAGAGGGGCCCCAGGGCCCTCCTGACTCCCTTTGAGAACCTCTGGAGACTCTGATGCTTTGGGGTCATGGGTAGACTGTCCTGTGGTGCAGCTGTGGAGACAGCAGGTGGAATGGTATGAGATAGCGAGTGGCATGTGGCCTGGGACAGGTCTTACCAGAGGCCTGTGGGGTTTTGTGGGATGTGTCTTCTGAGGTGTTGAGGTAGAGGTTTCCCTGTAGGACCCATGTATGACATGAATAAAGGGAAGTTTCCCATGGGCCCCCTCGGGCTGAATGAATGCTACACTCCAAGGGTCACTCAGGCCCCTTCCCTGACCGTCTTGCTCCTTTACTGCCGGGTCCTCCTCCTGCTGGGCTGTCCCTTCACCAGCCTCTCTGAGAGCCCTCAACATGCCCTTATCTGTGGGGGAGCCTTTGCCCACACGAGTGTTGCAGGTGGCGTGACAGAGAAGGTGTGCTCCCGACTCCCATTGGAAGTAAGTTTGCATGGGCACCACGCTGTGGGCAGGTGGTGGGCAATTGGGAAGCAGGCAGGGTGGCCTTTCCCTGATATTTCTTCCCTGCGGATTGAGGGATTAAAGAGAGTCTCTAGAATTTCAAACTCACATAGTGAAATGGTGCCATGAGGGGAACCGCTACTTCCCCTGAGGTGTCTTGGAGGCTCAGGGGACCAGAGGTGTTTGTCAGATCCTACAGGAGTGGCCAGCGTACATGACTCAGCCGGAGAATGGGGCCTACTCCATGCCCACAAGGATGCAGCACTGGGAGGGGTGTGCTGTCTTGCTCCTATGAGCCTGGGGGCCTGTCTTGTTTGCTCATTTCTCAAGTGTCTGAAGTGGGAGATGGGGCCACCCCATCACTGTCTCTTCCCAACTAGTGTTGCTCGGAAGCAAGCCATCCGACGACTTATGCAGGGTTGGAGGGTAAGACTTGCATCATGCAGAGTGAGGGGTCAAGGGGCGTGGGTCCCTTTTCCAGAGGAGAACAGTGCATGGACTGCCTGTGTCCAGTCCCTCCAGGCAGCCAGTGCCCTCCCTCCAAGATCAGCAGCTCCTGGACGACAGCGCCCAGCCACCACAGGGAGTTGCACAGATCAGGTGGAGGTTCCCCATGGAATGTTCTCAGGCTTCCTAGTGCCTGCAGGGACTGTGACCTTCCGCTCATCTCCTCTTTGTGGTCAGAGGCCAGGAGAGCACCCCGGGTTTTGTGTTGTTTCCCAAGGTGCCCACAACAAAGTCAGGGCAATGAGGAAGAGCATGTGTCCATATTTGCCTGCCCCTTTTCCTGCCCAACTCACCCCATTCCTAAGTCCTTCTCTTCCTCTGCTTCATTTGTTGTTTCTGTCAAATCCACAGAAGGGAAGCTTCTTGGAAGCTGAAAGGAAGAGCAGAAGGGGGCATGAGCACAGACTCCCAGGCAGCGGAGAACCACGTGCGGACACCCAGACCCAGCCTCCCTTCCTGAGGCCCCTGCAGCAGTGTGAGCTGTGCCCAGCCGGCTACCAGGCCTACTCCCTGCTCTGCTGTCCAGGTCTGCTTCCCAGACTCAGTGGTGAGGTGTTGGGTTGATGCTAGGAAAGGGCTGAGGAGGGCTACCCAGGGATTTCCTGCAGCAGTTCAGATGCAAAGCCCGAGTGCCTGCCAGAGATTAGGGCCTCCAGGGTGGGCGTCGTCAAAGCAGGGAAAGGGTAAGAGCTGGGAGGAGGCACTTATGGACAGATGAGAGAGAAAGCCTAAGAGATGGAGGTGGAAATGAATTACAGGTGCAGTGTGGCTCCTTTTGTTGGAATCATCGTCTCCCGTGGAATCCTCCTCCAGGTCATAGAGCAGTGAGGATACTGAGTTGACCGTGAGAGAGGACAAAAGGGAGTTAGTGGAGCTGACGACCTCTGGCCCGCTGCTCTGGGAATGATGGGCTCTGCCCTCAGTTGGGTGGGGCCCCAGCTCTGAGTCCTCCCTGGCCTTGATCGCTTCATCTCCACAGGCTGCAGGTAGGTCTCTGGTTGCCCACCTGCTCTTCCCCCCTTTGATTCTCTCCAAGACCCAGAAAACCGTCTGTGTGATCCTTTCCCTCCTGTAGGCCATCACTATCCCTAAGACTGCCTCTGCAGGACTTTGCCTTCCTCTTTTCTTGTTCCTCTCCCTCCCAGATACCCTTCGTCCTCCTCCTCCCCTAGTGATGCTTCATGTCCTTCCTCCTGCCAAGGTCCACCAGTCATAATATTGTCCAAGAGGGGGCAACCAAGGAAAGAGAGGAGATATCCTGGTTCCATGGAATCAACCCCCTGATCCCTCTGTGCTTGGAGCAGCTGTCATGATTCAGGTATTGCTGGGGAAGTGCAGGGAGAGATGGCCCACCACCTCCCCATAGCCATGTCTGCCCGGGGACTGAGATGACCTTCCCAGGGACATGTTTCAAGCTAATACAGCACCCTCTGTTTCCATAAGTGTTACAGAGGTTGAATGGAGACAGGAGCACCGGAAATTCTCCCGGCACCCTCAGCTGTTCAGGGCAGCCCTGGAAAATGTCCAGTGGTGTGGTCACTGAATCACAGGATTCCTACCAGAGCTCTTGCTGAGGCTGGCAGGGAATGGATGGGGCAGCTGTGTGTAGGGCCATGTGCAGGCCTGAGGAACATTTGCAGTTTGGGCATGACTGGGGCTTGGGGAACATGACCAGGGCTTTGTGCAGCAGAGTTGGGTTTGTGAGAGGAGTTGTGACTCCCTGGCCTTGCTCCCAAGAGGCTCTGTGCTATGCTTTGACGACAGTTGGTGAGAGGTTGAGTGGACCTGGGACAGCAAGTGTGTGAAGCAGCTCCACAAGCCCTTTCACACAGGCTTGGAGGACCCTGGCCCATGACAGGAGGTCTCCAGGTCAGCTGCATGGGGGTGTCCTTCCCTTGGGAACACGTCCACAAGTCAGACTTGGCTGGGGTGTGAAGGCTGGCAGAAGCTAAGGGCCACGGGAGCCTGTGTAATGAACCCAGGGGAAGTCTGCTTTACCTTCCCCAGCTCTGGGATTCCCCTTGAAGGTACAGCAGCTTGGACAGAACCAGGAAGGTTTGGTAGTGGACATTATGAGGAAATGAGTTTACCTGTCTTCTACATCCTGGCTCCCAATAGAACGTAGTGTCCTGATTCTTTTGCACAGGAGAGGGTTGTTGGGGCCGCCAAGTCATGACCATGACCAGGTATGGGCCTGTGCCACGAAAGACCCAGAATCTATTGTGCAACATTCCAGAGAGGCCATGAACAAAGAGACCAAGCTTTGACATGTGGCAGTGGCAAAGAGAGGCAAGAGCAGTTTTGATGGAAAGATCATTAAACTAGCCGCCCAAGAAGTTGAGTGGTGATGACAAACCCAGCCTACCCTAAAGGTCTGTGGACACAATGTCTATTCTTTTCATTCAGAAACTATGAAGTGAGCAAATCATGCCTGTTGCCAATACATTCCTTTCCTTGGTGGTTTTTTATCCAGAGCGGCACAGGCTACACCATGTTCCCAGGAGCCCTGTCCCACTGTTCCCTTTCTCTGTGCCATTCCCTACCTGAAGAGACTTTGTCCTCACTGCTGGAGCCATCGATGCTCTCTACACAAGATCTGTAGGAACAGAAACAGGAGCAATGCTGTTAGGAGAGACTGCCTCACCCATTCATTCCAGTTCTTTGAGATGTCTATGGGCCATGCAGCACATGCCTGACCCTTTTGCTGCACTGTCAGAGGTTCACGGGGCTGGTGGAGCAAGAGCCCTTGGAGGAGACAGGGATTGGAGTTTCATCCCTTCTAATGAGACCAGGATGATGCAGCAGTCAACTCAATGTCAGTTCTGCATGCCCATGACCGCTGTCCCCACACATAATGCACCATCTAAAACTCCAGTCATTATGGGACTCTTGACATATGGCTAGTGGGAGTGAGCAACTGGACATTTTATTTTCCTTGATGATTTTCCTATAGTCCATTGAGATAATAAATGACTGTGTAAAATGGATACTAGACAGACTCTTTCCTGGTTAGCTCAGCGCTAGAAACCAACAAGGAGCAAAAGACAAGCCTAGCTCTCCTTTGTATTTCTCCAGCCTTAGTGGCTGGCCTGACAGGGCCATTGATACATAAGATGTTCCTGGGTTCACCCACCCACCAGGCACTGTTGGAGGCCTTTGGACCCTAAGTGATTAAGGTGAACCCACAGTTCCTAGAATAAATGGGGAACAGATTCAGTGCAGCACTGTCCAAAAGCACAATGTAATGTTCTCAAAACAGAAACTGCTAGAATAGATATGGAACCACAAAGAACACAAGGAGTCAAAACGTTTCTGAATATGAAGAATTAGGTGGTGGGTCCCTAGAAGCTGAACTTTCAATACTATGGATCACTCCCCTGAGCCAACAGGATGGTGCTGGCATAAAAATAGGCAGGGGCACGTGGGAGCAAAATAGAAATGCTGTAATAAATGCGTTCATGTTGGCATCACGATGCTTGACAAGAGGACCACCTAGAAAAAGCATCATCTTCTAAAACAGCAAACAGAATGAAAAGGCAGCTCGTAGATTAGAGACATCATTTGCAATCCTTATTTCAGAAAAGGTGTGTTGACTGACAAAACAGAAAAACAACAAACAAAACAAAAACAAAAATAGAAGAACAGGATTTCACCAAATGAAATAATCGAGAAAAAGACTTGAATAGACTGTGCTGAAAGGGAATGAATGTCGGGCAAACAGACGTATGAAAAGATGCTCAACATAAGGCATTATGATGGCAATGCAAATCATTGCCTGAGCTGTGGCATTGTCTGTTAGGGTAGCACAGACCCAAACCAGGAATTCAAGCCCAAAACCCATGTCAAAAGGATGCAGAAAATTTGAGACTTTGTATGCAATTAGTGGAATGCAGAACGGTGTAACTACCCTGGAAAAGCCTGTTGAGTGTCCTCAGAGAGCAGCGAAAGGTACTCCCGTGGATCCCGCACATGTGAGTGAGGAAAAGAGATGTCAGAAAATCCGATTCTGTTCAAATACGTGTTTCTCACGAGAGAAAGTCTTGTTTGCTGCCAAAGAACCCTGAAACCCTGATTTCATTCTGTTTCCACTCCCAGGCACCGAACTCCCTTGACTTGTCTATTAGCCCAAACCTTCCGAATAAAACAAGCCCCTCTTGCACAGACAAATGGCCAGGGAAATGTGTAGTGATTGTCCTGTCACACCTGTTGAGGTTTGAGGCTCTCTTTTGCCACTTTGCAATGCACAGGGCACCCCTCGTTCCTGCATGGAGAGTGGCCAGGTCCCCACAGTGATGCTCCTTCCCTGAAGAGGGCCTCATTTCTCATTTGATAGGCCTCCTTTTGGGCCCACCTCAGATAGCCCCAGCTAGGACCAGTGGTGGGTGTGTGATTTCCCATGAAAGAAGGACAGTTTAATTCTTAGATACAGTATCTGCAGGGAAATGGTAGAACTGCACGGAGAAACATGGAGTGAATTGGCCCCGTCTATTCCTGGCCACTGCTCCTTTGTCAGTGTCCTACCCGAATGGGCTGTTGCACGAGGCTGCCACAGAAGCCGCCTGCAGAAGGAAGGAGTCTGTCCCAGCATTCAGTGATTCCAGTGAGCATGGGACGATGCATCGTGTGGCCTCTGATGCAAAGACGTGTGTGTGAGTAAAGTGTCAAGAGGGAGGTAGTGTGACCATTCATGCCCAAGACGTATCATGATATGAGAGACCCATGGACACTGACTCAGTAACAGGGATTGGAAAAGACACATTTGTGTCTTTGGGGCACAGTTTTCCCCTTCCTAGTTAGCGACAGGATCTGTTTTCTAGGGGAATTGATGTGTATTTGCAAGGAAAGAAAACGTATTTTAATTGTAGATGTTGAAGACTTTTCACATGCTTGGACGTTCATGACGTGATGGTGATGGGAAACTTCCCTGAGGAAGTGGACACCTTTAATCACCATGCGGAAGGGAACAGACACATACGAGAACATACCATTCACCCAACGGACACACACCAACCCTGAGAATCACAGGACATGGGTTCTCATGGAAACACACCTCCTGCCCAGCACCCAATCCTATAGCACCTAAGACCAGCACAGTAGCTTCCGGGGACAGGGTCATGAGGCCTCAGGTCTTGGTCCGGAATATGATCCTTAGTCCCCTTGTAGCAGGATTTGGATTCTGGGTGGCTCTCAAGATGGAGCCTGCAAGAGTCCAGGTTACTCCAAACCAATGAGTTACTCTAGAGTACAGCATACTTACCATTCTCCCTTTCCAGCAGGGCCACCTGCGATCTCAGAAAATAAAACATTATGGACATCAAATCATGCCTTTTCCTGTGTGCACAGCTTTTTTGTTCTCTTGGTGATGGGCAGGGCCATGAGCAGTGATATGTAATCAACCTAGAGGTTGCATGCCCTGGGTCCATTGGACAAAACAGGTGCCAAGGCGGTGTAAGTAGTACCCATGAAAAAGCTCACTACCCTGTTGACTGTAACAGAACCTGCTCTTTCCTGAGGAATCTTTGGAATTGGGTATCCATTGGTAACAGACTCTCCCTCAATGATCTCCCCACCAAGGACGTTTTACGTATTGAGGTGTTCGGATCTGGTTTTGAGTATAAGAGAAACAAGGGATTCTGTACCTCACATGAAGAAAGGCTAACTTACAACCTTGGTGAAAAATGTGACCTCTCGGGGCGCCTGGGTGGCTCAGTGGGTTAAGCCGCTGCCTTTGGCTCAGGTCATGATCTCAGGGTCCTGGGATCAAGTCCTGCATCGGGCTCTCTGCTCGGCAGGGAGCCTTCTTCCCTCTCTCTCTCTCTGCCTGCCTCTCTGTCTACTTGTGATCTCTCTCTGTCAAATAAATAAATAAAATATTTTAAAAAAATGTGACCTCTCACTCTGTGCTGTCCACGTCAAGGTCATCGCACAGTCTAGCCAGGGGATCTAGGTAGATACACTCAGAGAGTTTTGGGACACCCATGGGGCTCTTTGGGAATTGCTCAGGGAGCTTTGCTTGGCGTGCACGTGTGGACAAGTGTGTGGAGCTGGGGAGCTAACCAGTATGGACTGAGCTGCAGTTGGCCCTTCCTGGATGGAGGATGAAAGGTCCTGGAGGGAGCAAGGACTTGATTAGAAACTATGCCTCCTATTGGACCTACAGGGCCTGGAGTAGCTGTGGAATAGTCCACCTTCAAGGCACACCTACTGCCTGCACCCAAACATGCGCCACCTAAGAGCAGCAGAGTAGTTTCCGGGGACAGGGCCATGAGGCCATGGGTCTTTCCCCATAAAATCCCTTCCTGTTACTCCAACCCTTATTCTCAGTCCTTCAGGAACTGGAATCAAGGTGGTTCTCATCATGGAGCCTTCAAAGAAGCCCCCCTTTCCGCTTTTCCAGGTTGTTGCAAACAAGTGAATGACTCTAGAGTACAGAATACTTACCGCTGTCCCCTTCCAGCAGGGACACCTGTAATTTCAGAAAAGAAAACAGTATGAACATCAAATCAGGCTTTGTCCTGTTTGCATGGCTCTTTTGTTCCCTGGGGGATGGGAGAAAACCAGATGGGGAAGTGTGCTAGAGACCCGTGAGCCCCAAAGTATGAGGAGAGCAAAATGAATCCTGCACAAATGTGCCCAGTCTTCCTACAGGTCCCAGGTTCCGAGTCCCACTGGACAAAATAGGTGGCAAGGAGGAATAGCTGCTGCCCGTACCAAAGCTCACTGCCCTACAGATGGTAGATGATCCTGCTGTGGTTGTCCCGCTCCCCACCCCACCACAATGTCTTTGGGATTAGATAGCATTTGAGAACAGATTCTCACTCAAACTTCTCCCTACCCTGTAAATTGTGCATGTTGAGACTTTTGTATGTAATATTGATTTAAAAAGCCAGAAGAATTTTGTGTCTCTCCTCACCACCCTGGTGAAAAATAGGGCATATTCCTCTATCGTTCCTGTGGAACTTTCACCTGCCTGTCCATCCAGAGAAGCTAGGGAGAGATACACAGAATGGTCAGTCCACTGGTGGGGCTGGGCAGGAAGAGCTCAGGGAGTTTAGATTGGGGCGGGCATGCACGGGAGTGTATGGAGACCTTGGGTTAAATGGGTATGGACTGAGCAAGCTGCTGCTGCATCAAGAAAGGTCAGGATAAGAAATCCATAAAAATCCTTGAGGAGAACACAGGCAGCAACCTTTTCAACCTGAGCCGCAGCAACATTTTCCCAGGAACATCGCCAAAGGCAAGGGAAGCAAGGGCAAAAATGAACTATTGGGATTTCATCAAGATCAGAAGCTTTTGTACAGCAAAGGAAACAGTTAACAAAACCAAAAGACAACTGACAGAATGGGAGAAGATATTTGCAAATGACATAACAGATAAAGGGCTAGTGTCCAAAATCTATAAAGAACTTAGCAAACTCAACACCCAAAGAACAAATAATCCAATCAAGAAATGGGCAGAAGACATGAACAGACATTTCTGCAAAGAAGACATCCAGATGGCCAACAGACACATGAAAAAGTGCTCCACATCACTTGGCATCAGGGAAATACAAATCAAAACCACAATGAGATATCGCCTCACACCAGTCAGAATGGCTAAAATTAACAAGTCAGGAAATGACAGATGCTGATGAGGATGTGGAGAAAGCTCCTACACTGTTGGTGGGAATGCAAGCTGGTGCAACCACTCTGGAAAACAGCAGAGAGGATCCTCAAAATGTTGAAAATAGAACTACCCTATGACCCAGCAATTGCACTACTGGGTATTTACCCTAAAGATACTATGTAGTGATGTGAAGGGGCACATGCACCCGAATGTTTATAGCAGCAATGTCTACAATAGCCAAACTATGGAAAGAACCTAGATGTCCATCAACAGATGTATGGATAAAGAAGAAGTGGTATATATACACAATGGAATATTATGCGGCTATCAAAAGAAATGAAATCTTGCCATTTGCGACGATGTGGATGGAACTAGAGGGTATCATGCTTAGCGAAATAAGTCAATCATAGAAAGACAACTATCATATGATCTCCCTGATATGAGGAAGTGGAGATGCAACATGGGGGGTTAAGGGTGTAGGAGAAGAATAAATGAAACAAGATGGGATTGAGAGGGAGACAAACCATAAGTGACTTTTAATCTCACAAACAAACTGAGGGTTGCTTGGGGGAGGGGGACGTGGGGTTATGGACATTGGGGAGGGTATGTGCTATGGTCAGTGCTGTGAAGTGTGTAAACCTGGTGATTCACAGACCTGTAACTTTGGGGATAAAAACATATTACATGTTTATAAAAAATAAAAAATAAATTAAAAAAAAAGAAAGGTCAGGAGAAGGAGCAGGAATGGAGAGAGAAACATGGACTGCAAACTTTAGCTAAAGGGAATTGAATCAGGGTGACCTCTTCAATCCGCAAGAGGGTAAACACTAATATGCATGCTATGTTTTACTGACAGGCAAGTTCCTCCAACCAGAGACTGTGTCATGGTCATTGTCAAGACCGTTTCTTGGCCAGGACCAATCTATGCCGCTCCTACCTATCTCGCACCTCTTCTAGGAGATTGTATTTCTTCAGAAGAACACTGTGTGGCAGGGTTGCATTCAATGCAAGTACAAGTACGCTAGAGGTTTATATTTGTTCCTGAGTCATGCATGGTCAGGAAAACCAAAGACACAGGATTTCTTGGTACTGACATCTGTGCATTCCAATGGAGTCCCCATCGACAAAGTGCTGATTCTTCCCAGTCTTCCTTTCCTGTGGCATATGGATGTGTCCTTCAAGTCAGTGGAGATGGTTTTCCAGGAGCCCTCCCACCAGGAACTTGCAAGTTCACTAGGGAGCGGAGGCCAGGCGAGAAAAGGGCACTCTCTAACCTGACCATGTTGTAGATTGTCAGGAAGTTTGATCATGCAAAAACTAATGATGCTTTTCTGACAGTTGCCATTTGCCAGTGAGCCTTCACTCTGTGAATTCAAGCTGTGAGCCTTTTTGTAAGGCTGATGATGATGTTTTGGTAGACTAAAGTAGCTTCTGATTCTTTTGTGTTTTGACCCTGTCTGAGAAGTGTCCCCAGCTAGGACAGATGAGGGCTCCTTCCTTTCTCTCCATCCCTGTCTGAGGAAAGGGAATCCTAAGCAACCCTCCAGGTGTAGCTGTGGTCAGCGAGGAATGTAGTCTCCTAGGGGGCTGTGCACAGCGGGAATGAAGTATGTTTGGCTTTGAAACATTGACCCGTGCACTGAACTTCATTAAGTGGGAGATGACTTCTGATGAAACGCACGCACTCATCACACCCACATGCCCAATCCCATTGCATCGACCCACACAAAAACAAGCCCCAAATCTCAGAAACACCAAGCACACCACCTGAATGACCTACTGGTTTGCAGCATTGTAGAACAGGGTCCTGGTTATCTACAGGACACTCTGTTTGCTCAGTCCACCCCAGCCTCTGTTCCCAGCAGGAACTCAGAATGGGGGAAGCTCTCCAGACCAAAGGAGGAGAGAGAGCCCTACCTTGTTCTTCAGCTCGATCTGTCCCCCAAAAGTGACTGATGGGAGAACATGTACATGGGCCATTCTGGTTGCTGCCTCCTGCAGTTGGAGAAAGGGAAACCCAGTGAGGATCGCAGCACCTTGTGCACACCATGTGCACACAGCTCTGTGCCCTTGGTGTTGTAAGCAAGCTAGGTGGGATATAATCATTGAGTTTATGATCCAGAGAAGGAGAAAATGACCTCCAGAAAAGGCTCCAGCTTGGAATGTCAAATCTCCCAAGTCCATTTTCTTCAGCAACTCATTTCAAAGCTATTTTCCATAGACAGAATGACCTCCTGGGAAATGCTCATGACCACCCATTGCGAAGGAATGGTGGTGATGTTTTCTCAGTGCCGGTCTAAATACGGTGTCTGTTAATGGTATAAACTCACTGCAGACTCTCTGGACCAAGGAAATTGTCTTTCCCCTCTGTCATGTACATGTTCAGATGTTCATGGAAAGAGAAATCAAACACTGGTTGTCCCTCAGAAGCACAAAATGACTTTACTGAAGTGACCGAGCAACTCAGACAGAAGCTTATGCCTTCAACTCAGGACCTGATCCTAGGGTCCTTGGATGGAGCCCCACATTGGGCACCCTGCTCAAAACGGGAGCCTGCTTCTTCCTCTCCCTCTGCTACTCCCCCTGCTTGCACTCTCATGTGCTCTGTGTCCCTCTCTCTCCTTCTCTGTCTTTCTGTCTTTCAAATAAATAAAATCTTGATGAAAAATGAGTTTACCTGAGGGAGAGTCGGAGTTTCTTCCTCTGCCCTCACAATTGGTAGCTCTTCCATCAGGTCTTCAGGGGGAGCTAGAAGGATACAGAACCACTGTGAGGACACTGGTATGGCTGCTCAGGAAGTAGGCAGGGAGTTTGGATGGATGAGTACAGAAGGCGAGTATGTGTGTATGGGTGCATAGGAGGTATGGATCGCACTGCTGCCTGGCCTTCTCCTTGGTGCAGAGAGGAAGGGATGGGAGAGAAGCATGAAGGAAATGAGAAGAGGGTTTTTGTCTTTCTAGCTAAAGTAAGCCCAATCAAAGCCAAATGCTCAGTCCAATACATGTGAACCCTAACCTGGCTTCTGTGAGGACTGAGTCCCATAACCTCTCCTGACTGACATGCCACTGAGGTGTCACACACTTATTTGGAAATCAGTTCTGGCCCCAGGATCCCCATATACTGTGACTATAAGCATCACGTCTCTGTAAGATTTTTGCACGGCATAAAAAGCAGCCTTGCTTGCCGGGCTGAATTCAACCTTCAGAAAAGAAGCCTAGTAGTTGTCTTCCTCATCATTTGTCCTCAGAAAATCCCATGTAAAACGCTTGAGAACACTGACATCGTAGTTTACGTAATCAGCTGGCACCGTTGGTGAGTTTAATATATTGCTTCCATTATTCTTGAGCTGTCCCATGTGTGTGTGTTTCCCATGAAGACCATAGCTGTCCAAACCCTCCCAGGTATTCTGACCAGTGGGAAGTTCCTTACACAGAGGAGTCTTGGAGTCTGTGCTGACATGCTGTAGGCCAGCTTTGCAGGAGATTGGCCCCGAGGGTGTTGGGTCCAAAGCTTCCAACCAAGCTTGACCTTGATTTTCTATTTGCCAGTGGTGTGTAGGTGTGTGCTTAGAGAATATGAGCCTTCCTGGGGCTTACAGAAATCTTATCAAGTACACTAAGTTACCTCCGGGATGCTTTTCTGCCACTGGTCATGTGTACACATTGAGACTGGCTATGACCAATGTTGCTCTGTTCTGTCCTCCCCGGGTGCACACCTTTTCCAGCATTGTGGGCTTGAACACAAGGATGTGGCTTTTCTCTGTGAACTTGACTCCAGGGACCAGGCTATAATCTTCAACATGGGCTTCTATCCTTGCCCTGGCTTCTGTGACCTTGGGGACCACTGTGTCATGGTGGGTCCTGCCAGGGACCTTCATAGAATCTAGGTTTTTGGGTGTGTGCACAGATGCTGGTGGCCCTTTGCTAGCTAAAACTTATGGTACATCATGACCCCTGGCTGAGGGACTAACACAGGTGCATAGGCCAGAGCAACTTTCAGATTGAAACCAGAGCTCAAATCTTGGTGTTCCAAGTAGGAAGTCAATGGTTTGGATCATTCATCTCTTCACCATGCCCATCTCAGGAAAGCAAAGGGAAACGTCCTCCATGTACAGCTGTGGTGAGCAGAGGAAGGAGTATCTAAAGTGTTCCAGGGTGATGAGAGTGTTTCGGGAGGGTGACAATTTGATTGTGATGGAAGTGTGAGAAATATCTCCTGAGAAAGACACACATTCATGTTCACAAGCACAACACATAGACACACACAGACAGACAGACACACTGCCACGCACCCATGCACACAGGGCCTTCATCCCACGTGCATACAAATGACCCCTTCCATATGTACTAGTTCTTCCAGGTCCTGTACAACGTGGTGACCATGTCTCACTGGACAGTCTCCGTCAGTATCCCAGAACCCCCATTCCTTGTCGGAATCCAGAATAAGGGGGCAGACTTCTTTGTACTCTAGATTGCCTCCCAGATCCCGATGCTCTTAAATACGTACAGCTGTAGCTCCTCCCAGTGTCTACCTGCGAATGGGGAAAAGGAAACACAGGAGGATCCCAGCATCCTGTCCACTGTTGGGCCAGCTCTTTGGTTTGTGGAGGACTTCAGGCAGTTAATTGGATGAAGTCCCATGGTTGAGTCCATGTACCCCCACCCGAGTTAAAGAAGACCGTTTGAATGATGCTGGAGCTTTTCATGGCAGATCTCCGAAGTCCATTCTGATCAACAGAACGTTCTTTTTCAAGGAGAAACCTTTTCTGCTGAAGAAGGTGTTTGATCCCATCAAGTTTGTAACTGAGGCTGTCCTGTGTCATCACTATTTTTGGGTCCACTGTGTGTAAAATGTTGGACCCAGCATTCCTCCACGAGGGGAGACTGCTTCCCCCTTCCCCTGGAGGTAAAGTGCCAGATTTTCATTCTCCACTGATGGAAGAAATCAAGGAAGGAACATTTCTGTCTCTGAGAAAGAGAGGCGAGCCTACCTCAGGGAGAGTTGGGATGCCTTCCTCTGTCCAGCCCCTAGGAAGCTCCTTGGACTGGTCCTCCACAGGGTCTAGGGAAACACAGAGGAGCTGTCAGGACATTGGCTGAGCTACTCAGGAATAACTCGGGAAGTTACCTCTGCTTGATGTGGATGTGGGGCCAGAGTGAATGGATGTGAAGAGTGACCAAGCAAGGCCTGGCGTGCTGCTGGGCCAACGTCTTTGGTGTACCTACAAACACAGAGGAGGGGAGCACAATGGAAAAGGGAAACAGCGCCTTGGCTTTCAAATGGAGGGGATGTCATCAGTGGGAACTCATCAGCGTCCATCTGGGAAACAAGGCATTCTGGGTTACAGGGTGCAGTCCCCTGAGTCCTGCCTACTGTGAATCCAAGCCAGCTTGCCACTTCTTCACCTCATCATGGGGCCTGTTCAGCTGTCTTCCCGCATCTCTGCTGTGACGCTATCGTCCTCTATTGCCTTGGAGTAGTGGGTTTTTCAGTGATGGAATCTAAATAATGTGGACGGTTGTATTCATTAGTATCTGTATGTTCAGTGACACTGCTGACATCGCTGATGCTTTGTAGACAGCACTGCCATGTATGGGGAAAACATTGCCATCCTATCTCATGGAACATCTGTATTCGTGACGACATGATCGACCCTCTCCCTTTCCTCTCTGAACCATCCTTTCCACATTCTGGGTCTACAAATGTCCCCACTCTAGTGTCCTCAAAGCCTGAGATTGTGTAATGTACCTATTTCCTTGTGTGCTTACTGTCAAAATGTGTGTTTAGATTTCCAAGGTCCATCTATTTCCTGAAATATTGGAAACCTTTGTTTCTTCTTATGCCTGAATAGTACTCCATGTTATGTATGGATGCCACTTAATGTGTCTTTTCCTCCCATAATGGATTTGGGGGCTGTGCCTGTCTATGGCTCTTGGGAATCCAGCTGTCTTAGACATTAATGCACAGATTTCTGTATGTTTCCAGAATGAGAAGACGTCACTAATGCATTGGCCCAATTTGTAGAATGGTGAACACGTGGAATATACTGGGTACTTTAGTTCCCCAAATGTTGTGAGGTCGTTTTGTTCCTTTGGAGGTACATAGCACACCCATGTAAGATGTGGCTAATGGACGGAAGTGGAGTGGGGAGATTGTGAAACCTCCTGTTGTATTCTGTTCCATTTTTCTGTTCAGCATTACTGGCGGAAAACATAGTCTCTTCCTTCCTACACATTTAAGAACCATGTTTCCTGGAGAGACCTATAGGGATCTGTGTGTTCCAGAAAGACCTAAGATCCATCCCTTCAGCTAGTAGACACTTCTTTCCTGTGCCCCTTGGATCCAGTTTGAATGAGAATTTCATCTTGACTTTTGGACTTAATGGTGACGGATGGCATAGAGGGCAATGGCTGCCAATGAAATCACAGGAAAATGTGTCTCAGCAGTTTTGAAAGCTTCAGTTATGTCTGTGCTACTGAATGAAATAATGTGTCTCCAATCAACGTAATGAGTCAATATCCAAGATACCTTCCTCAGTGTCCCCGATGGGGTAGACCCGATCCTGGAGGGAACACAGGACTTTCTCCTTGGATGGTCGTGGAGGGGGTGGCATGGATGTGGGTGCCTCCACATCCTCAGGGGTAAGCTCCACACAGATTGCTGGGAGACGCATAGAAATAGAGAACAGTGTCAGCATCTTGTTGTCAGAAGACCATCAGGGGATTCGACATTCTTTACTTCTTGTCCAACCATCTCCTGCCCCTACTCACCAGCTGCCCAGCAGGCATTCCTCCCTCCAGGTAGGACTTAGGAAGAGGTCCCCGTGTGCTATGCTCTGAATTTTGCCCCCTCCCACGCCCACAGGTTCTGTGGGCAATGCCTTGTATTTAGCAGAGACATTACAGAAATGCAGCAGAGCACCGTGAGCACACCTGATGGCCTGGGTTCACATCCCATTGAGCAACCACACTTACCCGAGAGTGTTCCTGAGAACCCTCTGTGCCCCATTTCCCTGCCCTCCTGCCTAGAAGTTAGTGTGCCGTCATGGTGTCCCAAGTGATTGAATACAAGGAGCACCTGTGACCTAGGAAAGGACGGGATGCTTCCCAGTCGCTCTGTAGGTGTTGAGGAACAGACTGCCTATGGAATCAGCTAGACAGCTGGCTGTGGGTGAATCCAGACATGGGACTTGTGATGGCTCCACTGCATGGGAGGATGGAAGCCCCCTCTTTATCCTTCACATGAGAACAACACTTTACAGCCAGCAGAGATTCCATGTCCCTTTCTCCTGTGCTCCACACAGCAGCACCGATGGGAGTGGCAACAGGCTGGAAGCCCCATTTGACAGTGGAGGGCACTGAAATGTAGGGTGGTGAAGGGACTGTCCCGAGTTGCCACCCTGATGAGGGATGGATCTGGGACAGGAATGTCATCGTTTCCCTGTGGATGGATATCCCCGAGCCCCTGACACCCACACAGGGCCCCTGAGAAAACGTCCTGAAGCCCTGAACCAAGAGCTATCCTCCCAATCTCAAAATCTCCTGTGCCAGTGTTTCTGTAGGGGAGAGCAAGTGCCAAGACACCAGACTCAGTCCTCAGTCACCTCTGTGTTTGGGGCCCTGACGTAAAATATGAGGCGATTTCTTCCAAATGGAGCCCTAGTGAAGGATCAGGAACATGTAGCATTGGACATGTTCCATCACCTCTCTGCATGGTTAGCACAGTCGCCCATGGCCTTCCTGAAGGCCAGTTGAACCCCACAGCTACTGGGGTTCTGCTTGGCTCCCAAGCTGATTCAAACTCCCAACGGTCGCATAGGACCCCGCCGAGAATTCGCTTGCCTTCCACTCCCAACAGTCTCACTTTGACCCTGTCAAGAACTCGATTGCCTCGAGCTGGCCAATCCGGAGGAGCAGTTCATGGTACTAATGAACATGGAGGTGGCCACAAGGGCTGGGGATGGTTGGTTTCAGGAAGGAGATGGATGATGCTGAATGCCCTGCTCTTGATGTGAGGACTGTTCTGAGAAGCCTGGATGGAAGTGAGGCTACCTGAGCCGCAGTGAGTTCATCCCTACTCTCTCATTCTTCCCCAATATCCCCTTTCTACTCTCAGGTCTCTTGATCCCCTCTGGAGACTATACGTTTAGGGGACAGTCTCCTGTCTCACTACATAGGCCAGGCCTTGAGAACCCAGCCCAGCAGTATCTTTGAGACCAACATACAGGCCACTGTGTAGCTGCCGTGTGTTTTTTCCACATGCATGATGGCACAGTCCATTCCCATACACTCCCAGGCATCATGCAGATGGCCCGTGAAACCCTCCACATCAACCCATGAAAACACCCCGATATCTTCCAGTGTCTCTCCTTCTAAAAACAGCTGCATTTCGACCGCTGACTGTTCCTCTCCGATTTTGTCATCTCCATTGAGAAGAGGTGACTGGCAATCCATTCCCCTCAAATGTGTTGCCTGGGTAGCACCAAAATTCTCGTGATCCAGGGACAGCAGTTTGGTGTGTGACCTGCGTGTGTTCACTGTGTGACTGTGTCCAAAATTGGCATTCAGAAATAGTACGGTTTTCTGAACTTAGAAGTGATTTAAGGAAGGCAGCTTCCCCAAGAAATCCCAGTGAAATAACCCAGAAAAACCAACAAATGCAGGCATTGAACCAGGAGGAGAAATTAGAGGGTGGAAAGGAAAAGCCAAAAAGAAGCCAGTCTCTGTAAAAGTGAGGCAGCCAACCTGAGAGAAGAGAATTGAGAAAAATGATAGGCACATACCTGTAGAACAGCAGTTGAGATTTCCCATCTTGGGGACCTTTACACCTGTTCACCAAACTGCAAGGGGCTCGCTCACAGAGTGACAGTTGAAACGGAAGGATGGGTGAATGTCATCAGGTCACCATGGCGATGGTTCATGACAGAACTCTCAGAAAGAAGCATCCCTTCACACTGTGGGGTCATTGAGGGAAGTGGGTTGGGGAGGGGTAGATGGATGATGGGCATTGAAGAAGGCACTTGTTGTGATAAGTTCTGAATGGTGGAGATGTGATGAATCCCTGAATTCTACTGCAGAACGCAAAACTGCACTGTAAGTTAACTACCTACATTTTTTTTTTACATTAAAAAAAAAAAAAAGATACTCCTGAGGGCACATAGGAGACTTAAATGTTCATTTGTCATCTGCTACTCTGGAAAACTCCTATTTATATGAGATTGTTTCACAAAGTCTGTCTAGGAGTTCTTGGGTGGCTCAGTGGGTTAAGTATTGGCCATCGGCTCAGGTCATGCTCTTGGAGTCCGGGATCAAACCTAGCATCAGGCTCCCTTCTCAGGGGGAGTTCTCCCTCTGCCCCTCACCCAAGTCATGCCTCCTGTGTCAAATAAGTAAAATATGTAAAAAAATAAAAGTGCTTCCTGGGGGGCTCCCCTCCCCAGGAAGGCCCTGTGTTCCTTCCAGGAGCCCCTTGGAGCCAAGGGTGACAGTTACTCACATTGTCTGTGGGGCAGACTGCCTGAGCCACGTGCTAAGGATGCAAACATATGTCTGTCATTTTTCAGTGAGTTGCATTAATTTGGATCACAAGGTGCCCTTTCTTCAGGGGACAGAGAGATACTCTTTGAAAACACTGGATTCCCCCTGCATTTCTGATTTCAAAGACCCTTAGTGCATTGACCTCCCTCTTCCCTGCCACCCATCCTCCATTTCCAGTCTGCAGGGAGGGTCTCCCTTTGTGGACAGTGGGTAGTTTCCACCACTTGATGGCGCCTCAGGGCCTGCATACATGGCATGCTTATGTGGTATCTTTGCATGGACACAGAGGATGAGGCAGGTGACAGCTGGGTAGGACCCTCTTGGCTGCCGAGGTCAGTCTGTGCACTCTGGAGTGGTTGGACCCAAAAACCTCTCTGCTGGTTTCACCCCTTGTCCTTGCACTCCCTGGAGCTTGGCATGCAGGGGGCCACATCCATTGTAAGTCCCTGCGGAACTGGCCACTGCCATGCGGTCCCTTGAAAAGTGAAAATTCAGAACTCCTTGGCAAATCCCAGGGGATATAGGCGTTTGCAGGCAACAAATATAACGTGCTTTCTTTAAAGCAGTTTCTACCTGGGGCACCTGGATTTCTCAGTCGCTTAAACAGTTGCCTTTACCTCAGGTCCAGGCCCTGGGATCAAGCCAGAGTTGAGCTCCCTGCTCAGGGGAGGAGCGCCTGCTTCTCCCTGTGCCTCGGCCTGTCGCTCTGCCTGCTTGGGAGCTCTATCTCTCTGCCAAAGAAGTGAGTATAATCATTACAAAATAAATAAACAAGTTAATAAAAATGAAACAAAAATGAAGACATTTTGTGAGTTCTGCAACATAATATGATGGGAGGGGGAAAAAATCCAAACTAGTAACAGCATATATTTACACACAACAATACAATCATCATTCTGCCCTCTTTCTAACAGGAAAACAGCAATGATCTGAGTGGGTTTTCCTACCATCTCTTTTCATGGTCTTGTTGCTGGCAACCTGTTCAGATCCTTTCTGCCCTTGGAAGGTGGCAGTTTCCTAGTTTGTGGATCATCTAAGCTAGTTGAGTCTTCATACTGCATCCCACTAAGAAGAAGATTTGAGGATGTCTCATCTAGATGGTACTTAGGGTCTCATTTCTGGGTAGACCTGATGGTTGAATTGTATTCTTGGAGGAACACTTATTTTGACATTTTCAGTAGTACTGCAAGGAGAAACGCAAGGTAGAAGCCACTGGAAAATGAAAAATTTAAAATACTCAAGAGTCCAAACAGTGTATTTCCTGCTCAGATGCTGGGGTCTTTCCCATCTGTTCTCACAAAGAGATTCTGGAGGAATGGCAAGACCCATGATGTGTTCTGTCACCTCCGCTCTTCATCTGGAAGAGAGCCTGCTGTCGCCTTGATCCTGAGTGCAGAGGGGCTGGGTCGGTCTGCTGTTGGGCTGGGTAGTGACCCACGGGACTGTCTCAGACCTGATCCCTGTCTCTTTTCACCTGTAGGTGTGAAGAAATACTGGCACTTTGGGGTCATCCTAACGGCCTCTAAGAGCATTGGCCTGAGCCCATCGAGCATGCCGTGGAGGTGTTTGTAAGTGAGACTGGTATGCTCCGGGTGCCCCTGCCCTCTGAGAGTCCTGGTCTGCCTCTCTCAGGGCCTAGCAGCATGCACCTCTTGAAGAGCATGGTTCCAGGGCACCGTGGGAAGAGGAGGCTGTGGGTTCCAGGTCACTGCTGGGAAAGAGGAGATCTGTGTAGGGCTGGGCCAACCCAATGGATAGAGAGATGCTTCCAGTGTTGCACTCAGAACTGAGGGATTATTTCACACCTGGAGGCATCCTCCTGCTTCCGAGGACCTGCTGCCAGAGAGAGGCACTGCCTCCTGAGGAATCCAGGAATGTGCAGTCCTTGGCCTTTGCCGAGAGGTCTGTGCTCGGTGGCCCACAGTGCCAGGTGGGCCCGCAGCAACCTGGTATCCACGTCAGCCTGACCTGCTGGTCACAGCCCCTTCTCAGGTCTGAGACAGCCCCGTGGGTCATGGTTTATAACCCTTTGTGATAAGAGGAAGCTCCTGAGTTTGCTGTCATAGCTGCCCCTTCTTTGGCGGCTTCCAGAGGGATGTCATGTCTCGTTGAGCACCATGTAGGCTCTTCTTTGACCCGAGGGCCCTGTCCCTTCTCCCCTCCTCTTCTGGGGCTACTGCTCAGGTCAGCTGGGGCAGTTAGAGTGTCATGCTTCTGGCCAGCAATGATGGGAATTCCCTCTGCAGGCAGAGTCCCAGGCTGGCAGAGGAAGTGCACGTGGTCATGTGCCAGCCCTCCGAAATGGGTCAGGTAACCTTTCAAAATCTGGGGAGATTAAGGGTTGTAAACAACAATAGCACCTGGGCCATAACTTAGCCAGATTTTTCTGGAACCATCAGACAACCTTTGCAAAATATGAGGACGAGTGAAATGCACTGCCTGGAGGGTAGGTTGTGTTGGTATCTCGGGCTTTTGTCCCCAGGTGTTATTCTTGCCAGTGGGGTGGGTACTAAGGGCCAGGTTATTTGGGGCCGATGTGCCTTCCTTCTGAGGAGCATCCTGTGTTTAAGCAGGAAGGCGGGGGTTGCAGTCTGATCTGGCACCTGGGCCCATGTTGGTCACCACAGTGGTTGGGTTGAGGGGAGCACAGGGCCAGCCAGCTGAAGTTTGTGTTTCCTCAACTGCCTTTTGACAGCCTGCACCCAGGACCTGGGGCGCCTGGGGCAGAGCCAGAGTCACAGGGCCCAGGCAGATGCTCATAGGAAAGGACTAGAGCCAGGGAGGGAGGCAGACAGACCCAGGCAGCCACAGCAGCCAGCCAGGTCGCCAGGGTGCTGAAGCCTGGCTCTATGCTCTGTGCTTTATTGGAGGGTTGGTGTTTATCAGGGCAAAATGCACTCAGTGTGAAGTCTGCCATAGCAATGACCCTGAAGTGGAAGGTTATTGTGGAAGTGGAAGGTAGTTGTTGTTGGTTTGTTTGTTTGTTTGATTTTTCCTTTTGAGTTCCAGGGTCCATGAGAGGCATGTCTTAGCAAGGAAAAACCAGAGGCACATTTCAGGCTCATGGAGCTCCTGGCAGCCAAATCGCCAAGCATGTATTAAGGGAAGGTCTTCCAGCAGCATAGCTAAGTCTTTCACACATGGCAGGGCCCTGTGGTTTTGTCCTCCTTGAGCCTGCACTCCCTGCTGGGAGGGAGGGGCTTGCTTTCTGTCATGGGTGACTCTGTGTCTCCCCAAGTGCAGGTACTGAGACCTCAACTAAATTCTCTCCTTGTTTATACAGGTGGTGCTTCGAGGCTCAGAGGACGTGGCTGCATGGACAGCATCCAAAACATCTGGCCTCTGTCTCTTCAGTGCAGATTCAAGTGCAGCACATACAGGAGTGTGGCCCCTGTCATCTCCCTGGTGGATGCACATCACAGTAGTAAGTTGTTGGTTCTGAACCTCCTGCCTGGGTTGAGGTTCAGGCCTTGACTTGGGTGTCTTTTTTGCTGGCTTCTTTCTTCCAGAGGGAAAGATACCCTCTTCTTGTTGATTAAATTGAGATGTAACCTTAACCAGAATATCTAGAGTTTGCTCCTGGGGGAAAACTACTTAGTGGCACATATGGAGAAGGTTCTGCAAGTGCCTGCCCCACACAAAACTTCTGAACTCCAGGTTGCCTCTGGTAGCAGAATCCTGAGTTATTGCAGGCTGACTTTATAAATAGACATTCTCTCTACTATCAACTTTCTGCCCACACTTGCTTTATTGGGCCATTCATCTAGAGCAAAGAATACCTGGCATGATTACAAATGGATGTCTGAGTGGACTTCCGCACACATTCTCTCTCTCTCCTTCCTTTTTTTTTTTTTTTTTTTCTTCTTTTTTTTTTTTTTTTTTTTTTTTTTTTTTTTTTTTTTTTTTTTTTTTTTTTTTGGCGGGGATGGGGGGAGTGGGAGTTGCAGAGAATGAGAGAGACACTTAAGCAGGCTCCACATGCCTTGCATAGCATGACACGGGGCTCAATCCCTTAAACCTGACATCATAACCTGAGCCAAAAACAAAAGTTGGTTCTTTAACTGAAAGAACCACACAGGCATTCCTGGACATGCTTTGTCTTTATGGAAGGGAGTGTAAGAACCCATTCCTGTTCTAATATCTCCCGAATCAGGGAGTATTTCCACGTCTGCAGTGGTCGTACACCCTCTCAGGCCCAGAGATACATAGATGTTCTTGGTGGTAGAGAAAACCCCCCCTGGCTCCCAAGTTCTCATAGACATGGAGGAAGCCCTCACTGCCTGATTCTGAACTGTAGAGGTTTTTCTGCCCTGCTACCAACAGGTCTTCCAGAAGAGCACCTTTGTAAAAGATAAAATTAATTTGCCAGGCCCCGGGTGATGCATTTGGGTAAGCATCTGCCCTCGGCTTATGTTAGGATCCCTGGGTCCTGGGGGATCAAGCCCTGTATTGGGCACCCTTCTCCCTCTTCCCAGCTGCCCGACCCCAACTGTTCTTGCTCCCTCTCTAGTTCTCTCACTCTCAAATAAGTGAAGTAAATAGAAATATTTCTAAGCATGTAATTAATTTGTAAATCCTTTCCAATTTGTGAGGAGTATATATTAGTAGAATTAAGGACACATGAGAGTTAGATCACAAACCGTGTGTTTGTTGAATCTTATGGCCATTCATCCTTGCTATCTACATACATTGATAGGTTTGTTGGAGGCCATGGCATGGTTGGAGTCGTGGATCAAACCAGGCCCTGACTTGTGTCTCCTTGAAAGTCTGGACATCTTGATAAGGGGTTAAAGACAGGAAAGTTGAGTAACACTGAGAAAGGGTCTGTGCTGTGTGTTGTGCGCTCACCTAAGTGACTTCCCACACACTCTCCCTACAGAAGGGAACAATGTGGTCAGGGTCATGAATTCTTAGTTGGTCCTTGTCGTTCCTGTACCTTCTATAATCCACCCCCTGGTTGATTGTCTTGCTAATGGCATTAGCCGAGACTACCTGGCATCACGAGGTTTGCTCATAGTTGATGTAAACTTGTTATAGAAACTTGTGGTCATCTGACTAGATACTTCTATTTTGGTCTGCCTTATAAATGCTTGTAGGATGTGGAATAAAATTGGCACTGTTGGACATCCTCCTCAGGGCTCCTCCTACCCCCATCTCTTTGTCTCTTAATTTCTTTTCACCATCCTCTTACGGTCACGTTTCCTGGTCAATTTGTCATGCCGGCCGCAATATAGGTTAATGTTTTTGTGAACATACATCAATCACCTTGTGTTCTGAGATTCTGAGTTAACCCTCCAATTGTTGTTCTCATGGATCCCAGGTAGTGTTACTTCCTGTGATCAAACTTCCTATCAAGAGACAGTACCTGTGTCAGTTGTGACAGCTCATAAAGGAAAATTCCCCCGTCCTTACTTGGCACAGTGTGCACGGTTGTGAGACCCCGCCTGTTAGGTGAGACTGGCCTTTATGCAAGTACTGATGGATTAGAGTAGATGTGCTTTATTTCTAGCTATTGGTTACTGGAATAGTTCATTCATTATCCCTCAGAACGTGACCCAGTTGTATGTGTTTGCAGTGAAAAATTGTCAGTGTCTCAGTTTGTATCTCAATGCCCTCCTAATAAATTCCTTGGGAGGTATTTGCCCAGTGATTTTCTGATGTTAGTGCCTGGGGAAGAACTTCCCCCCGTTGCATTGGGATCAGTGATTCCTTGGTGTGAGGGTGTTGTTGCTGGCTAAGGAAGAAGGGATACCTGAGCATATCCCTTTCCTCATCACACGGGGAGTAGTTTCTTGCGTGCGAATCCTCCCAGGTCCTTTACGTGTTGGCTCTGTGATGAATGGGATTCCCACATGGATTTCATCGGCATTCAGCAGCAGTGATGATGCAGGGTGTCCCAGGAGGTCCCTGCACCTTCACTCCTCTGTGAGGGATGATGCTCACTCTGAGATGGTAGCGGGAGCTCAGGCCTGAGCCCCAGTTGAAGCTTCTCCCACCAAGACACAGAGCTAGTAGTTCTTTCCATGTGAGTTCTCTGGTGTTGGGAAAGGGACCACTTCTGGTAGAAGGCTCTGCATAAGTAATGGGAGAAACGGGGTTTGTACTGTGTGATTTCTGTGTTGGTGAGAAGGGTGGGTGCTCTGGGTAAAGGCAGGATCCCAGTGATGACAGACACAGGTTTCTCTGCTCTGAATTGTCTGTTGTCTCCAAATGTGAGAGTTGTATCAAATGGCTCTGCCACCTTGACCGCATTTGTCGGGGTTCCCACTGGTGTGGATCCTCAGATGCTGGCTTAGGGTGTGTCTGGACTGAAGGCTTTCCCTTGAAGATGGCCTTCAACCAGTTTCTGTCTGTGGGAACATGCCCATGTCCTCAAGGGGATGCATGTTGCTCTGAGCTCTTGTACAGCAATCCCACCACATGGCTTCTACCCCGTGTGAGGTCCTGAGCACGAATAAGAGCAGAGCTCTCTGAATGAAGGATCTGCCACCTTCTTTCCATCCCTAAGGTGCCTCTCCAGTGGTCTTGCTGTGTACAGAGATGAGCACTGCCCTTGAATTTTTCCTCCATGTGTATCACGTCTACTTTCCTCGGAAGGGTGATTTCTCTCATGTCTCCCAAGGTTAAGGCCCCTACTAAAGGCTCTCCCACACTGGGAAGATGTGTGTGGTGTGATCCAGGATGAATGAGCTCTGATGTCACTGGCACCAGGGACACATGGCTGAAGGCTCTTCAACATTGTCAGTGAATACAAGGTTTGTCTTCCCAGGATGCAACACACATGGGGTGAGGTGAGAGACGTAAGAAATCTCCCTCCTGTGCCCCGGCATTGGCAGGGTTCCTGTGCAGTGTGAACCCTCTGCTAATGGCCAGAACAGGAAGGGCTGTGGAAGGATTGCTCACTCATGTTCCTCCCTTCCTGACTCGTAGTAATTCCATCCTCCTCCTTTAGGTATAGCCTCTGTGTAAAACTCTGCACACTTCTGTTTGAGTGCAATATTCCTTTCCTGAATTCAGATAGATCTTTCTACATAGTGATGGCTTGACTGGAGGCACATTTCAACCAAGAAATGAAACTATTCAGATATTTGGTGGGGAAACCCGATTCCTCAGTGTCTTGGAAAACAGGAGATTGTGGTGAATGCTTAGTGTACCCCATGCCCAGCTGTAGTGTGGAAGGCGAGGGCTTATTACCATGAAGCTTCCCGTTGACTTGCAGAGAAGCAGACGTTTGAGATACACCTGTGTGGGTATCACTCCATCCTTTTAAATAGGGAATGTATTGCCATGAACCCTTGGGTCTTATATGCAATCAATGAGTCATTGAACACTACATGAAAAAATAGTGAAGTACTTTATGTTGACTAAGATAACAGAACAAAAGAAAGAAAGAGAGGAGAGAGGAAGGAATACAAAGAAAAAAAGATAATCAGGGGAAGGAAAGAAGGAAGCAAGTGTGGGCATGCTTGAGAAAAGGGAGAAGAGAAACTGGTAGAGATGCATTAGGGGAAAGAAAAAATTTTGGAAGTTGTGAGACAAACATCTGAGAGTTAAGATTTGAGCTTTATGACAAAGGAAAGAAATGGAGTCCTCTACTCAGGAGCAAAAACCTGTTATAGGGTATTGGTGATGAGAACCTATTGACCAGATAAACATGGGAAAAAAAAGAGACGATGGGATGCTGGGGAGTTTAAGATGGGCAAACTCAACATAGGCGAGGACTGAAAGAGGTGCCATGTGAAGGTTTCAGTGCAAGAATCACAGAAGTGTCCTGTCCTCAGAGGACACAGAATGTGCAGTGGGTTAGGTGGATGGAGTCAGAACAGTTGACAGAAATGGGACCATGATGCAGGGTTTTTTCCACAGGAGCCCTAAAAGAGATAGGACTGATGTAGGAAAGAAGTTAGAGTTCAAGGCCAATGGTCAAGAAAGAAGTCTTGAGACAGCTTTGCTGGCAAAAGTTGTTTTTTATTAAAGCACAGGGATACAACCTGTGGGTAGAAAGGGTTGCTTGCTGGGGTTGTGATGGGAGGCTGACTCTCTGGGATGGCATTGGGGGAGGTCATGCAAAAGGGAGGTTTTGCAAGAACCTTGCAGGAGGATAGAGGACACCCAGGATACAGGAGGCTTTGCTCTTGTCAAGTGAAGGGGGTTTTTCCTTCTAGCAATGCATTGATAGAATGATGGTTGGGAGCTTCCTGGAGGAATGTTACCTTCCTCCTCTCACAGGTCCTTTTCAAGGGACTTCAGGTTTGAAAAGAAACTCTCTCTAATTGACATTTCCTTCGGCTTCAGCTTCCCTCAGTGTCATGGAGGGTTGGGAGATGTTAGGTCTTCAGGAAATGGAGTTACGGGTCTCTGGAAGGTAGCTAAACTCGTGTTAAGCAAGCCACTTCCTGGAAATCAAGAGGACTTGTATAAACTGAGGGAGACTCCGGACTTGCAGGGTTTTGAATTCCATCTGTGGAGAATCTGTGTTTTTCCTTTCCTTGGCTTTAGGGCAGCCAGAGTGTCTGAGGAATATCACCCATATCACATGTTGTGGAGGGATGGTGTGGCGTTCCAACTTCTGCTTTGTCCTCAGCTAGCCTTCTCTTCCCTCCTCATGTCCTTCTGAGCAGTTTAGACCCTTCAGTCATTAAAGTTGTTGAAGGAGGACAGTCTCATCCTCTGTATCTTCTTCCTGCTGAATAGGGCCGTAGAGCTGTCCTTACCTATGGGTCAGTACTGGTCATTTGGGGGCCTTTATGTGTAAGAGTTGTGAATTACAGAAACCGCTGAGTGTAGGGGAGAACTTCTGTTTGGCTTTTTCTGAGTAGAAAGGACCATCTGTCCTCTGGAAGTTACTGCAGTGAAGGATTTCTGGCACCACCCAGGGAATTTGTCAGGTCCTGGGCTCTTGTTTTTTGTGAGGTTTTTGAAGACTGCTTCAATCTCATTACTAGATATACGTCAATTCTGGTTGTCAATTTCTTCCTGGTTCAATTTTGGAAGTTTATAGTTTTCCAGGAATGCATCCATTTCATCTAGGTTGCTTAACTTATTGGCATATAACTGTTGATAATAATTTCTGATGATTGTTTCTATTTCCTTGGTGCTTGTTGTGATCTCTCCCTTTTCATTCATAATTTTATTAATTTGGGCCTTCTCTCTTTTCTTTTGGACTAGTTTGACTGATGGTTTATCGATCTTATTGATTCTTTTGAAAAAACAGCTTCTAGTTTCATTGATGAATTATACTGTGTCTTTAGTTTCTATCTCATTGATCTCTGCTCTAATCTTGATTATTTCCCTTCTTGCATGTGGAGTTGGATTAATTTGTTGTTGATTATCCAGTTCTTTAAGATGTAGAGACAGCTAGTGTATTCTGGATTTTTCCATTGTTTTTTTTTTTTTTTTTTTGAAGGAAGCTTGGATGGCTATGTATTTCCCCCTTAGGACTGCCTTTGCTGTATCCCATAGGTTTTGTTCCAAAGCGTCTTCATTCTCATTGGTTTCCATGAATTGTTTAAGTTCTTCTTTGATTTCCTGGTTGATCCAAACATTCTTTAGCAAGGTGGTCTTTTCCTTGTGGTTGAGCTTCAGTTTCAAAGCAATGTGATCTGAGAATATGCTGGGAATAATGTCAATCTTTTGGTATAGGTTGAGCCATGATTTGTGACCCAGTATGTGGTCTATTCTGGAGAAGGTTCCATAGGCACTTGAAAAGAATGAGTATTCTGTTGTTTGAGGGTGGACTGTTCTGTATATATCTATGAGGTTCATTTGGTCCAATATGTCATTCTACGCTCTTGTTTCTTTATTGATTTTCTTATTTTCCAAGCAGAAAATCTGTCTATTACTGAGAGTTGCATGTTAAGATCTCCTACTATTAATATATTCATATCAGTATGAGTCATTGTCTTGATTAACTGTTTTCTTATGTAATTGGCTGCTACCATATCAGGGGCATAAATATTTACAATTGTTAGATCTTCTCTATGGATAGTCCCTTTAAGAATGATGTCTTGTGGGACGCCTGGGTGGCTCAGTTGGTTGGGAAGCTGCCTTCGGCTCAGGTCAGATCCCAGTGTCCTGGGATCTAGTCCCACATCGGGCTCCTTGCTCCGCAGGGAGCCTGCTTCTCCCTCTGACTCTGCCTGCCACTCTGTCTGCCTGTGCTCTCTCTCTCTCTCTGACAAATAAATAAATAAAATCTTTAAAAAAAAAATGATGTCTTGTCCTTCTGTATCTCTGAATACAGTCTTTTGTTTAAAGGCTAATTTATCTGATATGAGAATCATTACCCCAGCCTTCTTTTGAGGCCCATTGGCATGAAAGGTCCTTCTCTATCCCTTTACTTTCAGTCTAGATGTATCTTTAGGTTCAAAATGGGTGTCTTGTAGAGAACATATGGATGGGTCCTGTGGTTGTATCCAATCTGCAACCTGTGTCGTTTTATGGGCGCATTTAGGCCATGCAAGTTGAGAGTGATTATTGAGAGATACGTTTTTATTGACACCGTGTTACCTGTGAAGTCTTTGTTTCTATAGATTGTCTCCATATATTTCTGTTCAATGATATTCCTAGGTTTTTTCCTCTTTTATAGAACCCCCTTTAATATTTCCTGCAGTGTCGGCTTGCAGGTTGCATACATTTTAAACCCTCCCAGTCTTGGAAGCTTCCATTTTGAATGTCAGTCTTTCTGGATAAAGTATTCTTGGCTCCATGTTCTTCTCATTTAGTGCCCTGAATACATCTTGCCAGCCCTTTCTGGCTTGCCAGGTTTCTGTGGACAGGTCTGAGTTTATTCTGATGGTCTTTCCTCTGTACAAAAGGAATTTCTTTGCCCTCGATGCTTTCAATAGCTCCTGTCTACAATTATGATTCCTCATTTTCACTATCAGGTGTCTCGAGGTCTTTCTAGATTCTATGATCTTGGGGGTAGACCTTTATGCCTCTAGTACAATAATCCTGGTTCCATTCGCAAGATTTGAAAATTTTTCATGGAGAATTTGTTCAACAATATCTTCTAGTCTTCTTTCTTTCTCTTCCCCTTCAGGAATCCCCCTCAGGATTAATTCTGACGTTGGAACTTTTCATGGCACAATTTATTTTCCTAATTCTGTTTTCGTGGCTTCTAAGCTGTTTTCCTGGGCTTCCTCCTGATCCTTTTTCTCTATCTCTTTGTCCTCCAGATTACTAATTCTATCTTCTGCCTCAGTTACTCCAGCTTTTAGAGAATTTAGATTATATTGGAACTCATTGAAAACATTGTGAACGTCATCTCTGGTGGCTTTCACTTCTGCCTTAATCAATTCCATTTTGTCATCAAAGGCTTTTTCCAACCTAGCTTTTGCCTGGATAAATTTTAGCCTGAATACCCTTTCCAACATACTGTCTATGTCCATATCCAATAGCTCTGATGCAGAAGGCCCAGTCTCTGAATTTTTCTTCTGTTGGGCATTCCTCCTCTTACTCATTTTGGTGAGAGATGGCTGAACAGATGTGTAGCTGAATATATCGATTAGGGTGCAGTCAAGGTGCATCCTGGAACGCTTCTGAGCAATCAAGCATCTCCACCAAAAAGAAAGAAAAAAGAAAAAAAAAGAGAGAGAGAGAGACCAGAAAAAAGAAGAAAGATAACATAAAGGAGAAGGCCCAGCCCAAATGGGTCCCCAGGTAAGATTTATGAAGTATACAAACATAAACAGACAAACAAAAAGACCGACAAAAGTAGATGACAAGAGAAAAATGAATAAATTTTTAAAAAGGAACCTCGTCGAAAAGAACAACAAGTATAAGATTTATATACTACTAGGACAAAAGCAAATACATAGAAACACTGACAGAAGAAAAAGTTGGGAGAGTGGTTATAAATTCTCAGTGTGGGCGAGGAAGGTTATTTTGATTCTTCCTTGATGTATTCTGATATCTTTGTTAAAGGACTCAACTTTCCTAAGATAAAGGGAGATTAAAACTGGTTTACCTATAGGGGTAGCATTGATTGGGTAAAGGGGATTACCTTGAAGTTTATCTCTATATGAATATTTAAAAATAATGAATAAAATAAAATAAAAATTAAAAAATAGAAAAGCAAAAGAAAAACACAGGTATATGTATAAAAAAAGTTCACATTAAAAGGTTATTATGGAATTTGATGTACTGAATATCTCATTGTGATGGTAAATAGGTTAAAAGTTATATATAAAAAATTAAAAGAACCAGAATAGTGGGAAAGTATTAAAAATAAAAGTTGTATCTATGAAGTAGCGGTGGTTGTCTTCTCTATTTTTTTTGGTGGGGGAACTTGTTCGCTAGTGGAGGCATCTGCCATGTGTGTTTTCAGTCAATGATGTTCCTAGAGTTAAGTTCTCCTGCCCCCATCAAGGGGGTGGGCTCGGAGGAAACCGGTTTTTCAGGCTTTTGTTCTCTGGAGGTTTTTTTGTTTGTTTGTTCATTTGTTTTCTCTCCCCTTGGCGGCTCTTGATGGTTTTTGGAGGTTTAGAGGAAAGCAGACTGCACCCAGACCTCCCTCTCAGAGAGAAGCCTCAGTCTGTCCCCTCTGGGTGCTCCACAGCACATAAATTCCCCTTCAGCTTCTGGCAGAGCACGGTCCCAGTCATGGTCTCTGGGGTCACAGGAACTCCGCTTGTACCCAAAACCATGAGAAATACTAGCTGCAGATGTCTGGGCAGTTTCAGGCTGGCAGAGAGGTCCCAAGCAGAGATAGCACACTGAGATTTTCACACTGGCCTGGCTGGGAGTGCTCAGACTCTCCGGGGTCTGAGAGAGCACCAGCTGATACCTGCACGCACCTCTCTTAGGGCCAGGTGTAGGGGGTGACTTAGTTTCTGGTGGTGCAGCACGAATGTGGAGAGTACAAAAGACTGTGGTTCTGCCTGCTGGCTGGTGAGGCTCCCTCACTTTCATGGGCGCTGCCACCCAAACACTCTCAGCGTCCCAGTGGCTCAGGGACTAAGACCTGGCTTCTTCGCTGCACTGGCTGGCTCAGTGCCTGCCGTGGTGTCTTGGGTTGGTGGGCTTAAGCCCCTGTCCCTATCCTCCTGATTCCCCCAATTTCCCCCTATGATCTTTGCTCTTTCTGAGTGCTTTCAAACAGCCTCCAAGTTAATACTGGTCCCGAGTTGCAGGGCACTATTGTATTGGGGTATTACTTTCCAATGGGTCACTTCTGGTGGCTCCCTCCCCCTTTTGTTTATCTTCTGATATCAATCTGATATTCCCACTCTGCTTTACCTGCCTACTGGTGTCTTCTGCCCAAATAGAGATCCAGACGTGTATAATTCTAATTTCAGGCTGATTTCATGGCTGATCAGAGTTCTTTGGCAGGTAATCATTTCACTTTAGGGGACAGGTTGAAATGGTAGTGCCTCCTATTTCTCCGCCATCTTGTCTCCCCTAGAATTCTCTAAATATATATATATATATAATTTTTAATAAGATATAATGTATTTTTATCCCCAGGAGTACAGGTCTGTGAATATCCAGGTTTACACACTTCACAGCACTCACCATAGCACATACTCTCCCCAATGTCCATAACCCTAACCCCCTCTCCCAACCCCCCTCCCCCCAGCAACCCTCAGTTTGTTTTGTGAGATTTAAAGTCACTTATGGTTTGTCTCCCTCTCAATCCCATCTTGTTTCATTTATTCTTCTCCTACTGTCTTAACCCCCGATGTTGCATCTCCACTTCCTCATATCCGGGAGATTATATGATAGTTGTCTTTCTCCGACTGAATTATTTCGCTAAGCATGATACCCTCTAGTTCCATCCACGTCGTCGCAAATGGCAAGATTTCATTTCTTTTGATGGCTGCATAGTATTCCATTGTGTATATATACCACATCTTCTTTATCCATTCATCTGCTGATGGACATCTAGGCTCTTTCCATAGTTTGGCTATTGTAGACGTTGCTGCTATAAACATTCGGGTGCACGTGCCCCTTCGGATCACTACGTTTGTATCTTTAGGGTAAATACCCAGTAGTGCAATTGCTGGGTCATAGGGTAGTTCTATTTTCAACATTTTGAGGATCCTGTCTGATGTTTTCCAGAGTGGTTGCACCAGCTTGCATTCCCACCAACAATGTAGGATGGTTCCCCTTTATCTGCATCCTCACCAGCATCTGTTATTTCCTGACATGTTAATTTTAGCCATTCTGACTGGTGTGAGGTGATATCTCATTGTCATTTTGATTTGTATTTCCCTGATGCCGAGTGATGTGGAGCACTTTTTCATGTGCCTATTGGCCATCTGGATGTCTTCTTTGCAGAAATGTCTGTTCATGTCTTCTGCCCATTTCTTGATTGGATTATTTGTTCTTTGGGTGTTGAGTTTGCTAAGTTCTTTATAGATTTTGGACACTAGCCCTTTATCTGATATGTCATTTGCAAATATCTTCTCCCATTCTGTCAGTTGTCTTTGGTTTTGTTAACTGTTACCTTTGCTGTACAAAAGCTTTTGATCTTGATGAAATCCCAATAGCTCATTTTTGCCCTTGCTTCCCTTGCCTTTGGCGATGTTCCTAGGAAGATGTTGTTGCGGCTGAGGTCGAAGAGGTTGCTGCCTGTGTTCTCCTCAAGGATTTTGATGGATTCCTTTCTCACATTGAGGTCCTTCATCCATTTTGAGTCTATTTTCGTGTGTGGTTTAAGGAAATGGTCCAATTTCTTTTTTCTGCATGTGGCCGTCCAGTTTTCCCAACACCATTTATTGAAGAGGCTGTCTTTTATCCATTGGACATTCTTTCCTACTTTGTCGAAGATTAGTTGACAATAGAGTTGAGGGTCTATTTCTGGGCTCTCTATTCTGTTCCATTGATCTATGTGTCTGTTTTTGTGCCAGTACCATGCTGTCTTGATGATGACAGCTTTGTAATAGAGCTTGAAGTCCGGAATTGTGATGCCACCAACTTTGGCTTTCTTTTTCAATATCCCTTTGGCTATTCGAGGTCTTTTCTGGTTCCATATAAATTTTAGGATTATTTGTTCCATTTCTTTGAAAAAAAAAAATGGATGGTATTTTGATAGGAATTGCATTAAATGTGTAGATTGCTTTAGGTAGCATAGACATTTTCACAACATTTGTTCTACCAATCCAGGAACATGGAACATTTTTCCATTTTTATGTGTCTTCCTCAATTTCTTTCATGAGTACTTTATAGTTTTCTGAGTATAGATTCTTAGCCTTTTTGGTTAGGTTTATTCCTAGGTATCTTATAGTTTTGGTTGCAATTGTAAATGGGATTAACTTCTTAATTTCTTTTTCTTCTGTCTTGTTGTTGGTGTAGAGAAATGCAACTGATTTCTGTGCATTGATTTTATATTCTGACACTTTGCTGAATTCCTGTACAAGTTCTAGCAGTTTTGGAGTGGAGTCTTTTGAGTTTTCCCCATATAGTATCATATCATCTGCAAAGAGTGATAGTTTGACTTCTTTGCCGATTTGGGTGCCCTTAATTGACTTTTTTTGTCTGATTGCTGAGACTAGTACTTCTTGTATGTTGAATAGCAGTGTTGATAATGGACATCCCTGCCATGTTCCTGACCTTAGTGGAAAAGCTTTCAGTTTTTCTCCATTGAGAAAGATATTTGCAGTGGGTTTTTTAAAGATGGCTTTGATAATATTGAGGTATGTGCCCTCTATTCCTACACTTTGAGGAGTTTTGATCAGGAAGGGATGCTGTACTTTGTCAAATGCTTTTTCAGCATCTATGGAGAGTATCATATGGTTCTTGTTCTTTCTTTTATTAATGTGTTGTATCACATTGATTGATTTGCGAATGTTGAACCAAACTTGCAGCCCTGGAATAAATCCCACTTGGTCGTGGTGAATAATCTCTTTAATGTACTGTTGAATCCTATTGGCTAGTATTTTGGTGAGAATTTTCGCATCTGTGTTCATCAAAGATATTGGTCTGTAGTTCTCTTTTTTGAAAATATCCTAGTCTGGTTTGGGGATCAAGGTGATGCTGGCCTCATAAAATGAGTTTGGAAATTTTCCTTCCATTTCTATTTTTGGAACAGTTTCAGGAGAATAGGAATTAGTTCTTCTTTAAATGTTTGGTAGAATTCCCCTGGGAAGCCGTCTGGCCCTGGGCTTTTGTTTGTTTGGAGATTTTTGATGACTATTTCAATCTCCTTCCTGGTTATGGGTCTGTTCAGGTTTTCTATTTCTTCCTGGATTAGTTGTGGTAGTTTATATGTCTCTAAGAATGCATCCATTTCTTCCAGATTGTCAAATTTGCTGGTGTAGATTTGCTCATAGTATGTTCTTATAATTGTCTGCATGTCTTTGGTGCTGGTTGTGATCTCTCCTCTTTCATTCATGATTTTATTTATTTGGGTCTTTTCTCTTTTCTTTTTGATAAGCCTGGCCAGGGGTTTATCAATCTTATTAATTCTTTCAAAGAAGCAGCTCCTAGTTTCATTGATTTACTCTATTGTTTTGTTGTTGTTGTTGTTGTTGTTGTTGTTGTTGTTGTTGTTTCTATTTCATTGGTTTCTGCTCTGAACTTTATGATTTCTCTTCTTCTGCTGGGTTTAGGGTTTCTTTCTTGTTCTTTTTCCAGCTCCTTTAGGTGTAAGGTTAGGTCATGTAATTGAGACCTTTCTTGTTTCTTGAGAAAGGCTTGTACTGCTATATACTTTCCTCTCAGGACTGCCTTTGCTGTGTCCCACAGATTTTGAACCATTGTGATTTCATTATCATTTGTTTTCACAAATTTTTTCAATTCTACTTTAATTTCCTGGTTGAACCATTCATTCTTTAGAAGGATGCAGTTTAGTCTCCATGTATTTGGGTTCTTTCCAAATTTCCTCTTGTGATTGAGTTCTAGCTTCTGAGCATTGTGGTCTGAAAATATGCAGGGAATGATCCCAATCTTTTGATATTGGTTGAGACCTGATTTAGGACCGAGGATGTGATCTATTCTGGAGAAAGTTCCATGTGCACTAGAGAAGAATGTGTATTCTGTTGCTTTGGGATGAAATGTTCTGAATATATCTGTGATGTCCATCTGGTACAGTGTGTCATTCAAGGCCTTTATTTTCTTGGTGATCTTTTGCTTGAATGATCTGTCGATTTCAGTGAATGAAGTGTTAAAGTCTCCTACTATTATTGTATTACTGTTGATGTGTTTGATTGATTTTATTATTAATTGGTTTATATAGTTGGCTGCTTCCACATTGGGCATAGATATTTAAAATTGTTAGATCTTCTTGTTGGACAGATCCTTTGAATATGATATAGTGTGCTTCCATCCTCATCTCCTATTATAGTCTTTGGCTTAAAATCTAATTATCTGATATAAGGATTGCCACCCCTGCTTTCTTATGATGTCCAGTAGCATGCTAAATTGTTTTCAACCCCCTCACTTTAAATCTGGAGATGTCTTCGGGTCTAAAATGAGTTTCTTGTAGGCATTTATAGATTTTTCTTTTTATCCATTCTGATAACCTGTGTCTTTTGATTGGGCATTTAGCCCATTAACATTCAGGGTAACTATTGAGAGATATGAATTTAGTGCCATTGTATTGCCTGTAAGGTGACTGTTACTGTATATTGTCTCTGTTCCTTTCTGATCTACGACTTTTAGGCTCTGTCTTTGCTTAGAGGACCGCTTTCAATATTTTCTGTAGAGCTGGTTTGGTGTTTGCAAATTCTTTCAGTTTTTGTTTTTCCTGGAAGCTTTTAATCTCTCCATCTATTTTCAATGATAGCCTAGCTGGATATAGTAATCTTGGCTGCCTGTTTTTCTCATTTAGTGCTCTGAATATATCATGCCAGCTCTTTCTGGCCTGCCAGGTCTCTGTGGATAAGTCTGCTGCCAATCTAATATTTTTACCATTGTATGTTACAGATCTTTTCCCGAGCTGCTTTTAGGATTTTCTCTTTTCACTAAGACTTTTAAATTTTACTATTACGTGACTTGGTGTGGACCTATACTTGTTGATTTTGAGGGAGGTTCTCTGCACCTCCTGGATTTTGGTGCTTTTTCCCTTTGCCATATTAGGGAAATTCTCTCCAATAATTATCTCCAATATACCTTGTGCTCCCCTCTTTCTTCTTCTTCTGGAATCCCAATTATTCTAATTTTTTTTTCATCTTATGGTGTCAGTTATCTCTCGAATTCTTCCCTCGTAGTCCAGTAGCTGTTTGTCCCTCTTTTGCTCAACTTCTTGATTCTATGTCATTTGGTCTTCTATGTTGCTAATTCTTTCTTCTGCCTCATTTATCCTAGCAGTGAGAGCCTCCATTTTTTATTGCACTTCATTAATCACATTTTTGATTGCAACTTGGTTAGATTTTAGTTCTTTTGTTTCTCCAGAAAGGGCTTTTATATCTCCCGAGAGGGTTTCTCTAATATCATCTGTGACTTTTTCAAGCCCGGCTAGAACCTTGAGAATTGTCATTCTGAACTCTAGATCTGACATATTACCAATGTCTGTATTGATTAGGTCCCTAGACTTTGGCACTGCCTTTTGTGTGTGTGTGTGTGTGTGTGTGTGTGTGTGTGTGTGT